>NW_004524751.1:3625056-3638324 GCF_000260255.1 Octodon degus
CCCTGCCAGCTGCTTGCCTGAGATGCTGGCCAGCTACCAACAGCTGTGCCTGTGGAACACTTACTGCCCCATTACCCAAGGCAGCCACGGCCTACTACTCTGTTAAGCATTCTCCATAACATGTATGTCTTAGCATGAAATTCTTTACTGATCAGCCAAATTCATTCCCGAATTAGGAAATGGTTCTCTAAAATGTTTAGTTCATATCAGATTTATTCTAACAGACTTGTTTATGGATGGTAGCCACACATTAGGGTTTGTTTTTTTTTAAATTCTCAGGTGCTTCAAGGTTTTATAAGATATAAGTATCATAACAAAACTACATAAGTCAGTTGACTATTTCTTGTTGCTCTGCGCAGTGAGACAGTTTAATAAATTCTTTCCTTTTATTTTTTGTTTTTTTGCTTCAAGTTTGTATTCATGTTCTTATCAGTATTGACCATAAGTTGTCACCTAATGGAATCAGTTCAGTGACCTGTACAAAATAAATTAACAATATCTATCTATTTCATACTGGATATGTGTCCAAATAACAGTTGGACATCTTGTTAGTTGCCTCAGTTAAGAATTTAGTGAAAAAAACAAAGTCATGGACTTTCATCCCTAGGGGCAACTTTTAGTGTACTAGATGTTCATTAACAACTTTTACTCCGAGATTGCCCGCAGTATACTTGTTCTAACAGGTTTTCTTACTTTGACACATGGTAAATGTCTACTGCAAATCCTATTGACATTTAATTTTGAAATTATCTTCTGTATTTGTTTGCATTTTACTCATGATGTGTGCATAATTCCAATCTGTTGAAATATTGATTCTGATTTATGGTTTAGTAAATTAAGTAATAACTAGTTGGGTTTCATATTAAATTTCCGTAGTGACTCAAATATATTATACTTATATTGCCCTTTAGAGTTTGAAAGAAACCCTCCATGAATACTATCTGTGAGTTTATTTGGAAAACGAATCATGTTTAATTCATGTTTATATCCTCAGCATCTAACTCAATTCTAGCACATGGTAGCTACAGAACAGGGTTTTTAATAAACTCATTAGAGTTTCTCAACAAGTCAAAAGAAATGATGACTATGAGTGTGTTAAAGCCTGCCACAGATTTTTTGACAGGACTTGGTTAAGTTTTCTATTGTAGTTTAAACTAATTTTCACAGAACTGATGAGCTAAAGAAATACAAATATATTATCTTATAGTTCTGGCCATTAAGATTCCAAAATGTATCAAAATATAAGGTTGGGCTGTAGTCTGTGGCTGAGAGTCTGCTCCTCTGCCTTCTTGGCTCTTAGGGGTGTCTGGCCTTGGCATTTTGACATCCTCCTCTCTCACCACAATGACTTCTTGGACTCCAACTGTTCAGAGTCAGGGACAGAGCAAGACTCTTTTGGAGACCTTTGTGATAACTGAGCCATTCTGGATTATTTCAGTTAATCATCTCATCTCACTGTTTTCAATTATATCTCCTTTGCCCAATAAGGTAACACTCATAAGGCTCTGTGATTAGGAATTGATATATTTGTGTGTCCATGTGTGAATGTGAGGGGTGGCACATAGTTTATCATACTGTTCAAGAGGCTGAGTCTACTTCCCTTGTCTTAGAACATGATTGGCTTTAGTAATGTGTCTAAAGAATGTAGAATGCTACTACTTGATCTTCTAATCTAGCCTGTATGTGTCAACACAGTTTCCATTCAGCTTTTTCTGTCTTTGATTTTGCATTTCCAAACAACCTGGTTACACAGAAGTCATTGTGCTCAGAAGACTACCTAAAGAAACACACACACACACACACACACCCTACATAGAGAGCTGCTCAGGCTCAGCAGCTGTTATAAATTCACCAGTTTCAATTTTTCTGTCTTAGAAAAAAGACATATGAGCATTTGCAGAAGATGCTGAGGAAAAATTAAGCCTCAGCCACCATCTGTTTACAAGCATGGGAATGACCTAAGGAAGTCTCCAACCTTATTCTAGGAAAAAAAGTCATGAGCAAAATAAATGACTGCTACTGTTTTAAACTACTGCTGCAGCATTGTTTCACCACAATAGATAGCCAGATAAAATACAAACTATTTTTTAAAGTTTTACAGAAATGTTTTGCACTAGGGAAGGGGAACAAGAGGTGGAGAAATTGGGGAGCAAAAGGAAAACCAGTAGAAGGAGAAGAAAAATAGAATTAAGATAGGTTGTGTACATGCACCGGTTCCCCACAATACATGTAATCATTGCACATTGCAAAAGTATGCAAATGAAGGTAAAAAAAAAACCAAAAAACAGAAGATGAACTGTTTTAAACCCAGCAAGTGACAAATAGAAACACACTGACGCAAACTCAAGTCAGGGACAAAACAGACAAGGACTGACAATATTAAACAAGGTTCTGACCAGATGTCTGAGTAGCAGGCTTTAAGCTGTTGCTGATGCTGTGTCTTTAAGCAGGTCCCTAATAGCTCGTATCTTGGTCTCCTTATCTGCAAGACAACAATAACGATGATGGTGATGATGTGTGCACTTCTTACGTATGTTCTGTTGATTAGATGGTATAACATGGATAACCATAGAAGAGTGCTTCCTATCAAGACCACTAAAGTAATGATATAATGAGTATTGGAGATAAAAATTTCATATTTTTTCAGACTTACCAGGTACCTTTCTAAATAGTATGAGGCCAATAAGTACAGGTGTGCTCAGGGAAATTTGATAAAGATGTCCATATTACAAGAATTCCAGCTTTAACCTAGCACTCAGAATTAGAAAAGGAAAAAGGCCAAATACACCAAAAGTATGGCATTGTTGGCAGAAACTTTCTATTGAACATTTTAGGGAATAAATGAGAAATTCTAGAAGCGTTCCAAGTCTCTTACACTTGGAAGTTCTTAGACAAACTATTCCTTGGGGATAATATGCTTATTAGTAAATCAGTTGTCTGTTCTATTTTCTACCATCAGTTTATCTTTGCTTTATTACTTTATCCATTGTCCTTCTTACCTTTTACAGTTTAACATGCTGAAATGTGACATGGAAATAACTTGACACAATCAAGTTGGTGTTAGTAAAAAAAATAAATAAACTTAGGGGATCATATGGTATATAGACCCTCAAGACTTAAAAGCAAACCTGTTATATATCCACAGTTGTTTTTATCTTCTAGGAAACTTAACTTCTTCTTTTTAATTGGTACTTTCTTTAAGCTGCCATCCTGTCATATATCTTCCTTTTTTTCATCATCACATCACATCAACATCTAAATTATCACAAAAAAACAAACTCCATGAGCACATACATTGTCTTTTCCTTACCTACAAGCCTAGGCTCAAGTCAGCAAGGTACATTTCATATTTAATCCTTGCTGATGTCTTCTTAGCCTAGCATGACAAATTCCTGCCTCTGAAGGGATTTTAACTATTGTTATAAGAAGTCCAGTGTCTGTCTGGTAACTTAGACCTTAATTAGAGCTCCTCCAAAATTGCCTAGTTATAGAAAGACAAAAAATGGTTTGCAAGATATTTTTATTACTATTTTCCTTTTAATTAACTTTTCTGTTTAATGTTTCACTACCTCTGAAATCCTAGGCACTTTGCGTTCAGTTACATCTCTACATTCCTTGAAGCTCAAATTGACCAGTCTATTTGTACAAGGCATAGAAATTTCATAAATTGGGTTATTTTTTTCTGATGTACTTCTTCCTGTGTCCCAGGGTTTTAATAAATTATTTCCTCTGTCACTAAATATGTCAGGGCAAAATTTTAATCCACCAGATCACTCTTTTTGTCTCATTCACTCTGGTTTGAACTATACACTTTAATATCAAGACATATCCAATTTGATAGGGAATGAAGATCTTTCTAGGAAACTAAATTATGGAAAGTTAAGAGCAAATAAAATGTTTTCTTATTATTTGGTAATACCTAGAGTGGAAACCTAAAATTGATGTAACTTTTGGTTTAGAAAACTGATATAATCAGTTTATACTCTTCTCTCAGTCCTGAAAAGGCAAGTACGAGATGAAATGAACAGCAGACTTTTTCTACAATTGTGCAAATAGAAAGTCCCTTTCTGTATTGTTTTACTATTAAAAAGAAAGATTTTAGATTTTTGCTACAGCAAGACTATAAAGAATAATGGACAAAGTAAAAAGAAAGAATTGATTCTTCTCAGGGTAACTTCTCAGAAGTTACACAGTCTTGAAGCAGTTGCTCAGGGTGGGTGAGATAATTTTGAAGAGTGGTATTAAATTTTTAATTGATTTCTCTTTTAGGCTGTGGTGGGATCATTTAACTTATTGAATGTACTCTTTACAAGTACATACACAACAAACTGATCTATCTTTAAAAATAGATACACAACAAAATTGAGCTTTGAGAAATGGAGGAAAAAGAGTCATCAAATGACCAGTTTGGTGAAATGGAAAGACTGGAATTATAGAGAGAAAAATATGTGCCTATCAACAATTCATGAGAGTCAAAATAGAAAGGAAAACATCAACATAAAAACAATCAGTTAAATACTTCAGCTCATTATTGGAAGCCTTTTGGCCGTACATTAAATGGGGCCTCTAGCATGTTTTTATAATAATATGAAGTTAACTCAAAATGTCTGGAAGAGCTTGATTGTTATTCTAGTTTTTATAAATTCCAGTCTAGTTTTTTCTCTTACATTTAGCAGCTACTTAAAGTGAAACAAGTTCTCAAACTGAACACAAAATTCATGTTTACTCCAGTAGATCATATTAATGAATAATACCTTCACACATTTGGAAGTAATCTCTCACTTTCCCTTCTCATTTATTTTATTAAGTCATCAGGTTATCCATATTCTACTTCTTAATAGCTTTCAAAGGGCTGGTGAAATAGCTCAGCCGATTAAAGTGCCTGCAAGCAGGCATAGGGCCTGAGGGTTCGATCCCTGGGCCTGCGGTGCTGGCCCTATCCCCAGGATGCACTGAGACAGCGATTGAGACTGTGGCGGCATGCACCTATAATCCCAGCTCTTAAGAGGTTGTAAACATGTGAATCACTATCAGTCTGATCTAATAGTGAGACCCTGAACACCCTGTAGGCCCTTCCCTAAAAATACAGAAAAAGAGAAAGAAAAACAAAAACAAAACAAAACAAAACAAAAAAAACCCCAACAAACTTTCAAATCTTTGTACAACTCATTACTCCTCCCCACACTCTCATTCAAAACTTTACTTCTCACTTGGGGCTATGCAATAAATGTCTGTGTGGGTGCCACCTTTCCATTTCTGTGGCACCCACATGCTAAAGGATAATGTGACCATGTTTTGAAATGGAGTATTTGAAAAGTACTTAGGCTTAGATGAGCTTGTCATTGTGATGCTCCCTTCATGATATTAATTCACTCATAAAAAAAGTTCATACATACACACGGTATCTCTTACACCCAATTATAACAGCGTGAATTGTGGGAGGGATAGGCTCACTTGACCCAGGACACATGACTCATCAACCTGTGGATCATGTTGTCAGTCATGCTCTGGAGGAGCCAACAGGCGGTGCCCTGGAGCCAGTGCAGCATTTCAATTCCTGAAGCCCGGTGCCCTTGGGGCTCTTGCCACTTTCCTTTCCACCTGAATGAGCTCACTCTGTACTGTTTTTTCCCTTAAAATTCACTCTTCTTTTCTTACCATCTCATGCCAGGTGCGATTCTTTGTTCCTCTCTCAGAAACCTAGGAAGGCCTAGCTTCCAGAAACCTAGCCTTGAACCCCTTCATCCACAGTAACAGTGCACTGTCTGTGATCAATCTTTATTTGTAACTTTTCCCCCAGCCTTGCTTATCTCTTGCCACACTGGGTTGTCATCTGTCTGCTGCATCGCTGGATTTTGCCACAATATGAGTTCAGTGACTATTTCTCAACAGTCTGTAGATGTTTGTGGAGTGAATGAAAGTCATGTATCAAACAGTGGTTACTCCTTTCTAGTAGTAGAAGCGGTATTGCTGTGATGTAATCTGTTGCCAGTTAAGAATAAGAATAATCTCTTCCTTGATTTGGGGGAATTTCAAAATTTTTCTTATCTAAGAAGTATAACAGATAGGTATAGCTTTAGAAATAGGGTTTTGTGATTCATTTTATTTATCTACTTATTTTGCATTTTGAATTGCAACCCCTGTCATTTTTGGAACATACTTAGCAAAGCCTCAAGGCTTGAGAATATAGAAGTTATAGAAAATTTCATTCTGCCATTAAACTTTGGAATGCAATTTTGAAAGTGCAAACAGAATCTAGGAGTTATATTTAGTTCTAAATTGGCATTTAGTTGGAGCATAGTATTGAAAATTGTCTTCAATTTTCTGTTAGCTTGTCAGCTGGTATGTGTTCAATGACTCCAAGACATAATATCTGCTACAACGGTAGCCTAAGTACCTCAAAAATGATCTGTGACTAGAAGAATTAAATTTTGTACAGAATTGGTATCATCTTATATAATAATCATCACAAAATACTGTCCCTTTATATTAAGTATATAATAAAAAAATCATGAATTGTTCTCATTCTTAGGGGGATAAATTACAAAGTATAAAAAATGGCTTTAGGCTTGTGGTATATTAATAGATAACAATGTGTTCATTTTTTATTTGAATAATAATTACATAATTTTTAGTTCAATTGTTAGCCTACAAAAACCTATTCAGTAACAATACCTGGAATCATGCATTTTTCATTTTACCATAATTAAATCATACCAGGCATAATACAGGTTGCCAAGATAAAGGAATATTTTAGCTGTTAAATTTCATAGTTGTATATAAAACAGGAGGTACTTTGGAGTTTCTTAACCTGGTGCTTTCATTTTAATTATAAAGATCAAATGTCAAGCTGGTTTTACAGTTGTGTTTAACCAAGATTTTTTTTTACAATCTTACACTTTATATAGTCTATTTGTTTTGTAATATTCAGGCATTATTTTTCAGATAAAAATATTTCTTTCCCTTTTATTGCTAAAGTAAACACTTTATGCATATTCTAAATATGACTGTAATTTTTGCCATAATTTTATTTAATACACTCAGATATTAGTTTTCTGTGAGATAGATTTAGGTAAAGGAATAAAAAGAAAGGGGGAAACAGTACCATACTAATAAGGATAAGTTGCAGTTGATTTATTATTTTAAAAAATGCTTCCCTAAGGTATAGTCTCAAAAGTTGTTCTAAAATCTTTTATTGAGAGGGTAAAAATGTATTTATTATTTTTTAATCTGTCATCATGTCCTTGTCAGGAGACGTAGGCAGTGTATTTGTTTCCATTACTGTCGTAACAGAAGGCCACACCCTGAGGGACTTGGGCAGCCATTTATTCTCTCATATTTGGGCAAAGTAGATGTGCGAGATCCTGTGACAGTAAGTCTCATGTACCTTGAGGCTCTCACCCTGCCCGGCAGATGGCCACCCTTCCCTTGTCCTCACATGGCCTCTCTTCTTTGCGGCTGAGATGTCCCTCTGTACATCCTAATCTCTTTTATAGGATGTCACTCAGGTTTCTTTGGGGCTCACCTGAAAGATCTTATTTGAAGTTAATTACTTCTGTATATCTACTATCTTGAAATGTATTACTTTCTCCGGTACTAAGGATTAGTTCTTCAACCTATGATATTTTCAAAATATAAAAATTTGATACACAATTCAATACATTGCAGAGTGGTAGAGATCAATACAAGTCATGCAATCTTTTTCCATTTATGTTCTGCAATAAATTATCAAAATAAATTAATTCTTTAAGAAAAAAGGCTTGGGAGAGCTTGTTGAAAGAGGCACTGTAGCATTATTGTCCTCAATATGCATAGGTTTGACTTATTAAAGATGATAGTCATGTAAATAATGATTATGTTACCTCTTTTTATGTAAATATGCCTTATAATTTCTGCATAATTGTTTATTTCTTATCGATTGTATTTATTAGAGACCTCAAGTAAAATTAGTCTTTTTACTTTGCTGAAACATAATGGAAAAAGAAAAAATACTTTAATGTGATTACTATATGGATTAGAACGTTAAAGAAAAATACTGATCACAAAGAAGCAAAGAATTAGAAATGAAAACTTTTCCTCATGTGAGGTCTCTAAATGCAAATCTGAATGCTATCAAATTAGGTAAAACTAATTTCCCAGAAAAGTGAGGAAAACTGTAAAAGGATGAGATTTCAATGAAATAGAAAATGTTGTAGATGATTGGTTTTTGAAGTTTCTGTGATGTGTTCACTCTGTAGCACATTTAAAATGGTTTATCATTAAATTGACAATGATTTATTCACTTAGTAATTGAACTAAATTTCTTCCATCAAAAGTAATGAAAACAGTTGATTCAGTCGAGAAGTACATCCAAGTGGAACTGCATGTAGCTTAGGTTTGTGGCTCTAGATGAGCGAGAAGCAGTGTATCCTAAGTTAGCATCACGAAGTGCCTTAACGTGCGGAGAGCTCCGTGTTTGCCTTACCAAGCAGGATTACACCGTCTCATTGTGCTTTGTCTCTCATACACTTTAAGGGACGGTCACAGCATCATGATCTCAATCCATGCATTTATTTTGCCTCTTGGCTACACTTACAGTTTTGTTATTTTATTAATGACATTTTAATAAGTAAATTATTAATGGCATCTTTGAATACATATTATATGATAGACATGTGGCATAAAAGCGAAATGGAAATTGCTTGTGTTCCTCTTCTGAAGAGCTACACAGAGACAGACTAATAGTGCAAGACAATATTTTAAAGTCAAATTACAGATGAATCCATAGTTCTCAGGACCACGAACTAGTTAAAGACCAATAATCATATTATTAGGGATATTTCACAGAAAAAAGTGAAAACACATTTGGGAGAGACAATGAGCAAAGAATGAGAGAGAAAGCCTCAGTGAAAAGTTATTTGAAATGCCTGGAAACACACATAAGAATTCAAAGGAACATCTCCTAGGGCATGTTCCAGATTTGAACATGAAAGCTAAATGGCCTGGTACCCAATAGTAGGGGCAACAATGTGAAGACAGAGGCTATAAAATAAAGAAGGACCCTATTCATTTCAAAGCTTGCTGAAATGCACAACCAAGTTCCTTAATTCTCATATTCAATAGAAGTTTGAAGATTGGTTCTTAGATGATGTTACACAGCAAAAATTACAGACAGAAATTTGAATCAATGCATGTTTATGTATCCAGATTCAGGCAGAGCTTATGACTGGGTCTTCTTAAAGTCTCCCACTCTTGTGAGGAAAAGGCTGCAGTCTTAGATTCACTTTCTTTTTTTTTTTAATTTTTTTTCCACTTATTTATTTACTGTGTGTGTGTGTGCGTGTGTGTGTGTGTGGCCAGCTCAGCCCACCAGGGGGAGGGGCTGGCTGGCATGTGGTGCTGGGGGATCGAACCGTGGTCCCTGTGCTTTGCCAAGCTTATTCCAAGTAGGTGCTTTAGACCACTGAGCCATCTCGCCAGCCCTAGATTCACTTTCATCTAGATACTCAATTGCAGGAAACTCTGCTTTCAAGTTCACTTAAGATGGTGGTAGAATATTATTTCCTTGTAATTTTATGATCAAGATTCTCAGCTTCTAAATAGTTATTGTTAGAGCCTGCCCTTGGGTTACACAGACACCCTCACATCTCAACCTCATGGCTTTCTGCACAGCTGGTTTACATGTCTGTCTGTTCCTTGAGGGCCAGCAGAGGGATTTGTTTACTTTCTGCAGAAATGGAATCTTATATATATGATAATATAGCACCACTACTGGGCATTAAAAGAGTGGCTAGATGGAGATTCTTAGTCTTTGTTTCCAAAGAGAACATTGATCATCCCAGAGCCAGAGTTTCTTGCAGTTCTTATCTCACACTATTTTTATTTCTTGCCTTGAGCAGTAATTCTGGGTAAGAAATCAGGAACTTACTGCAGTGGTCTGTGATAACTGATAGCTTGAAAAGGGTCTGATAGCATCCCATTCTCTTTACCACACTATACAGGTTAAAATAAGAACATGTTGTTCTCTTACATTCAAAAGGAATGTATGAGACAGGAAGTGATAATTAAATAATCACAAAGAATATGGGCTAGATCTAAATTATTCTTATAATTCATGTTGAAAGCATTAGCAGTATCTACAATTTTATCATGAATTGGAATTCTCACATCTCGTGTTATACCTATTAAATTAGAAATACTTAGAATTGGGCCACTATTTGGATTTACATGTTTGTCTTACTTACTTTTCTCTCATTACTAGGACAAACACCCAACACTCAAAACAAAGTAAGGAAAGGTTTATTTAGCTCACAGTCACTGGAGCTTTCAGTCCATACTCAACTGTCTCCAAGGCAGAGTGGCACATGGCAGAGGGCAACTTTTCATGGCTGTGGCAAAGAGTAGAGAGAAAGGGGATGGGCAGAAGCTCAGGCAGTTCCCTAACCTCTCTCTCCTTGCTTTTTAATGTAAATTACCTGCACCAGGGCAGTACATCATACCCCTCAGTAATCAATCACATACTCCAAAAGCCACCCTGTGACTGCATGAGGCTTCAGAGTGACACCTCTACACAAACCATTACAATGTTTAAATAAGAATTCCAAGTGCTTCTCAGACCCTTAGACTTTTAAAAACCAGATTGAAGTAAAATATCTTCTAATTCCTCTAACTATGAAGTTTGATGTATTATCTAATAATACTGGGAAATGAGCTGGAGAATGGTTTAATTATCTCCTCCAGAGTTATCCAGAATTATATTGGTAAAAGAGACCAAACAAAAGAAACTAAAAAAGGAGAGTCATTGTATGAAGCTAGATTCAAGTTTAAAGAAAGTACTATGTGATTAAAGAATGGGACTTTGATGAAGTGGGCAATGAAAACTATTGCAAGTCACAGTGGATTTTTATCTTTTTTAAAAAATATTTAGAGACATGGTTTCAACATTAATAATACAATAGGGGGATAAATGGACAGTGCTTTAGTTTCAAACCAGTCTGTTGCATGAAACAATGGCCTAATAAGTACCTCATTGTGGGACAGATAGAAAACTCAGTAAAACTAATATTAACAAGTTCAAGAGAGACAGTATAAGAGAAGTATCATGGAAATTCAGCCAAGAATTGTAAAAAGAATATGCAAGAGTTCTTTATCTCACAGGATAGTTGTGTTAGGATCCTTTCTTTAATGAATGCCACAAATCTAATTCAAACCACTGAAAATAAATATGGACTGATGGAGAAACCTGGTGGACCAACTAGGGGGCTATCCCACCTTCACAGAATGCAGGCATATACCAAACAGCTCTGGGGAACTAATGCACACAACATCATGAAGGAAGCTTGGCAGACCTAGGGGAACCTATCCCACCATAGCAGAATGCAGGTGGGCAGTAGACAACTTCATGAAACTAGTAAATCTGGCACATGCACAACACCTGCACAGAAGCTTTGCTGAGCTTCACCCTGCCACCTCCACCAGCTGGAGGAGCATGGGTGAATCCTAGTCTCCCCACCTCCAGTGTAATGGGATCCTTGCTGATCCAAGCCCCACCACTCTCTCATCACTGCTGAATCTGAGTGATCAATGGGAGCTTCAAAAATGTCAAAATGAAGGAGAAAAGGGAAATATCAGACCTCTACACCACTCTGAACACGTCTAGGAGAAAAGGACAAGAAGAACATAGAAGTCACACACCTGCAATTTCTGAAAAGAGAGCAACTGAAATAAAAAAAAAAAAAAAAAACTATACTGGGCTACAGAAGCAATAAGATTAGAAATAATCTCTCAAGTCAAAAGATATGGCAACAATCATGAAAAAATTGCTCAGCACATCTAAAGAAGACATAGATAAAAAGAATAGAGAATAGAAAGGTGATAGAAACATTGAACAAACACAGGTAAGAATTAGAATGTGTGAAAGAGATTCAAATAGATACCCAGGAAATTAATTTGATCTTAAACATTACAAGGAACCAGGAAATAACAATTAAGCAGCTACACGATAGTGCAAACAAAAACAATATGAGATCAATAGTTGTCAATAAAATAACAGTTGGCAGCACAAGTGACATAAGACTACTTGCAGAAGTAGTAGCAGAAATTTTCCCAAGTACAGGAAGAGAAATGGACTCCAATTACCTATAATAAAAAATAAATTTACACACAATCATCAAGATCCCAGTAACTGAGCAAAATAACAGAATATTAAAAAAAATTGCTAGAGAAAAGTAACAGATCGCTTATGATGGAAAGTCCATAAGAGTCGTGGCAGTTTTCTCAACACAAACCATCAAATCAAGAAGAGCTTGGAGTGAAATATTTTAGGTACTTAAAGAAAACAACTTTCAACCTAGATTGTTGTACCATGAATAACTGTCTATCAAATTTAATGGCAAAATAAGATCCTTTCATGACAAATTACAACAGAAAAAATTCATGATCACCAAGCCAACCCTATGAAGAGTACTGACAGATATTCTAGAAAGAGACAGAATGGACCACAGCTTCAAGCACAAAACCAGAAAAAAATCAGGGGTAACTATTCTTAGAATGGCAATTTTAACTTCAAAGCAAGAGTGATTTAGAGACAAAGAAGGTCACTACTTACTTGTTAGGGGAAAACTGCAAGAAGAGATAACAGTCATAAGTATATAAGGTCCCAATGTAGAAGCGTCTACTACATAAGACAAATTTTAACGGACAGGAAAAATCAAATGAGCAGTAATACAATAGAAATGGGAGACTTGAACACACAGCTGTGTGTCAAGTCTATTTCTATTATTTCTTTGCAGTGTCTTTTCCCTAGAGATAGATCAACTAGGGAAAAGACACTGCAAAGAAATAATAGAAATAAACTGAACTTGTGAAAAAATGTACTTAGTTGACCTTTACAAATTGTTCCACTCAGAAATGTCAGAGTACACATTCTTCACAGCTGCACATAAGATGTCTTCCAAAATAGACCATATACTAGCACACAGAGCATGTTTAAGTAAATGCAAACTATTGAAATTATCCTATGGATATTATCTGACCATAGTGCTGTGCAACTGGAAATTATTGACAAAAGACATCACACAAACACCATAAACATTTGAAATTAAACAACAACATCATGAACAAAGAGTGGGTCACAGATAAAATTAGAGAAGAAATTAAAAAATATTCACAAACATGCCATGCCAAGCCGTCCCCACCCGGGGGTGTGCAGAGATGGCTATGGAGACTGGGTGTGGTGACGTACACCTGTAATCACAGTACTTGGGAGGCTGAAACCAGGAGAAACACTA
>NW_004524751.1:3638424-3647966 GCF_000260255.1 Octodon degus
TGAAAATTGTATCCTACTGGAACCTGTGGGATACAATGAAAACTGTCTTAAGAGGGAAATTTATAGTGGTAAATTCACACATTAGTAAACAGAAAAAGTCCAAATAAAGAATCTCATGCTGTAGCTAAAGTGCCTAGAAAAAGTAGATCATGTTGAAGCCCAAAGATGACAAAACATTATAAAGATCAGAGCAGAATTCAATGTAATGAAGACAAACAATAAAAAATAAATGAATCAAAAAGTTGATTCTTTGAAAAAATAAGCAAAATTGATAAACCTGTAGCCAACCTTATAAAAAGAAGAAAGAAAAATTCAAATTTATGCATTAAGGGACATAAAGGGCAAAATCACTAGACACCCTGTAGAAATTCAAAAGATCATCAGTACATACCTCCAAAATCTTTGCTATTACAGGATGGAAAATATGTAAGAAACACAGAGTTTCTTAGACACATATTAACTGGCAAAGCTGAGTCAAGAAGATATAAAAACTCTGAATAACCCAATATCAGTTAATAAAATTTAAAATGTAATAAAAAACTATCAACAAAGAAAAGGCCAGATCTTGATGCATTCAAAGCTAATTTTGTAAGAAATATAGAAAAGATTTAATGCCAAACTCTTCTCAAACTCTTCAGTGAAATTGAAAAGGAAGCAATTCTCCCAAATTCATTCCTAGAAGAAAGCATTACTTTGATAACAAAATCCTAGATAGACCCAACCAAAAGAGAGCTATAGGCCTATCTCCTTAATGCACATATATGCAAAAATCCTCATTAAAATACTGGCCAACAGAGTGCAGCAAATCATCAAATAGAATATACAGCAGGACCAAGTGGGATTTATCCCAGGAATGCAGGGATGGTTCAATATATGCAAATTCATAAATGTAATATATTACATGAACAGAGGCAAAGCTAGAAATCACATGATCATTTCAATAGATGCAGAAAAAGGTTTTGACAAAATCCAACACTCATTTGTGATAAAAACCCTTCAGAAAATTATAATAGATGATCTTTACCTCACCTAAATAAAAATCCATTTTGACAAGCCAACAGCCTACATCATACTAAGCAGACAAAAGCTGAAAGTCTTCACTTTAAAATCAAGAACAAGATAAGGATGTTCACTGTCACCACTTCTATTCAGTATAGTTCTAGAAACATTAGCAAGAGCACTGATATAAGACAGAGAAATAAATGAAATAATGGTTGGAAAGGAAGAAATGAAATTATCATTATTTGCAGATGACATGGTACTCTACATAGAAGACCTCAAAAACTCCACCAAGAGAATTTTAGATTTAATAAACAGGACATGTTTAATAGCAGGACATGTCAACCCTCAAAATTTAATAGTATTTTTGTACAGAAACAATGAATACACCAAGAGAGAATTTAAGGAAAGTATAATTTTTCACAATAGCATCCAAATAAATGACATACTTAGAAATCATTCTCACAAAAGCAGCAAAAGATTTTAACAGTGAAAATTATAGTATTCTCTCAAAAGTTATAAAATAAAATTTCAGAAAAAGGAAAGATATTCCTTCTTCCTGGATAGAAAGAACCAACACTGTGAAAGTGGCAATAGTCTCCAAATTGTTATACAGATTACAATGCTTTTGATTAAAATACCAATAGTATACTTCAAGTATCTGGAGAAAACATTCTTATTATTCATCTGGAACCAGAAGAGAATCAGCATAGCAAGTGCAATCCTGGGAAGCAAATGAAAAGCAGGAGGCAACACAATCCCTGATGTGAAATTATATTACAAAGCTACTGTGACAAAATCAGTATGGTACAGGCAAAAAAAAATAGACTTGAGGATCAATGGAACAGATTAGGAGATGCAGCTATAACTACAAACAAACTCAGCTACCTTATCTTTGACAAAGAATCCAAACACAGTCATTGAAAGAAAGACGGCCTCTTAATAAATCGTGCTGGAAAAAACTGGCTTTCCATGTGTTGAAGGCTAAAATTAGACTCATGTCTATCACCATGCACTAAACTACACTCAAAATGGATCAAAGATTTAAATATTAAAACAGAAACAATCTTTTGGAGTAGAAAATATGGAATACAACAAATATTGTCAAATTCTTAGTATTTTGTTTAATGAAATTCTGTATGTTTTTTTTATCAGCATTATTTGTATTCTCTTTAAAAATAGAATACCAAATCTCTGCATAAATAATTTTTTCACTCTAAATGGAAAGCTTGTCACAATAAGTTGCTGTAACTGTCACTCAAAACTGGGTCCAGAATGTAAGGCACTTTATCAAAAATTAATTCTCTTTCATTCCTTTTGATTTTCTTACAACTCCAGCTTGATCTCTTGCTCCTAAGGGAAAACATCCTTCAAATTATGGAAAAGGATCCTCGTTGGCCCGGCTTGGATCATACAGTTACTCAGGATTGTGAGCTAACACTAATGCTGGACTTGATCATTTGTCTGTCTTTGTAAGAACAGAAAATACCAGGTCATAACATTGTCAGAGAGGTAAGATTTTTCAAATCTCTGTCGTTTTTCTCTATCAAAAATCATGGATATCAGGCATATTTCTAGAGAGGGGAATGTAAGAAAACAAGATCATAGTCATTTAAGAGTAAAGGAAAAGGGACTGGGGAGATGGCTCAGTGGAATAAGTGCTTCCCTGGCAAGCCAAGGACCTGAGTTCAATCCCCGGTTCCACAATAAATAAATAAATAAATAAATAAATAAATGGAAAGGAGGAGTGGTGAATAGATTATTTTACATCTGTATATTATGGTATCTTGACTGTAAAATTGCTTTTCACAGAGAAAACCCAACCAGCACTGTCTGATTTTCAATTCTCAATTAACCCTTTATAGAAATGTGTACTACAGTAAAAGAGAATCTAAATTTATTTCTATATTCTTGTCTGAAAAACTCATCTTTGCACGAGGATATGACATCCTCTCTTAGCTCCTGTACTCCACAGAGGTACCCATATCCAGAGAACAGAAAGGATTCTTAGTCATGACTCGATTTCCAGATTATTTTCTAGAGAAGATTTCCCAGGGTTAAAGAGGCTCGAGTCTGTTTTCCGAGTCTGTGGCACTCTCCTCTACAAGATGAGTCTTTCGTAACAAAGCACGGCACATTGTTTGCTAGTCTCTGCCCAGCATCACTGAAGAAAAATAAGGAACTTGGACTTTGGCTCACTGCAAATAAATGAGAAACCTAGATATATTGACTTGGTTCACAAATGTTTAAGTGAGAAAGTTTTCAAACACTACCTCTGGAAAGAAAGGACAGAGAAGCATGATGCAAACCTGCTTTTCTTGGACACTGTGTTCCTACGAGCAACACCAATGAGTCCAAAGCACGTGAGGCTGGTTTTCCACAAAATCTGAGTACAAACTTGTTTAAGAGGGAAGGAGATTATGAGTCTGCAGAGGCTAGAGGCTACTAAAATATTTTATTTTTGTCAATTGCTTAGCTGTGCATAATTTTCAATTAATACATGATACTCCATGCTACAAAGTTCTGACTCCACCCAGTACTTTGTTGGCAATAATGGCCAAACTTTATGACTTACTAGCTGTGATCATTTTCTTAGGTAACTCGCTCCTACACTGATTCTGGCTTTATGTATGTGAATCCCTTTGGCCAATGTTACAGCAGAGAACTAGAGAGGGCCTTTGTTCTGGGATTTGTTTATGTTGCTACTCTGAGATGGTGAACTTGTGATAAAGCTAAAAAAAAAGTCTGTTAGGGGTAAAGAACACGTGCTTAACTCATCCTATTCTCCAACTGACATCAAGCTGACCATCAGGAATATGATTGCCACCACCTGAGAGCATCCAATTTCAGTTTCCTGCAAAATCAGCTACTTCAGACAAGGTAAGGACAGTTCAGATGACATGAAACACCGTTGAAATGTTAAGTAATTTTTTTAAAAAAGATTGGCCAGCCAGATAGCTCAGTGGATTAAAGCTCCTGCAAGCAGGTGCAGGAGCTAGGGGTTCAATCCCTGGGGCCTTCTGTGCCATCCCTGCCCCCGGGGTACACTGAGATGGCAATTGAGACTGGGCGTGGTGGTGTGCACCTGTAATCCCAGGACTTGGGAGGCTGTAAGCAGGAAAATCACTATGAGTCTGATCTAGTAGTGACATCCTGAACACCTTTAGACCCTTTGCTAAAAATACAGAAAAAAAAGAAAGAAAATCATTAAATGATGAGGCAGTTTGTTATACAGCCAAACTCCACATGAGATAAAAGACTTTATGATGTACTGTAGCTTTACCTCTTTATTTAATTTTTTTATATCACTCCCCATCTCTAACCTTATATCTCAACTTGATGCCATTTATAACTCCTGGACAGATTCTAAGTATCTCAGGATTCCTTATAAGTTGTTTCCTATGTTTTAACCTTTCACATCTCCATTAATCCTTCTATCCATGTCCTGGGTTCTTTTCAAAGATAAGTAGTTGCTCACTTTTCATAAGGTCAACTTTCTATCTTTTTTTTTCCCCAGAACCAGAGATTGAACTCAGGCCCTTGCACTTTCCAAGCAATCAATTTTCTATCTTTGAATTCTTTCTACTGAGAAATTTTACATTACTTATTTTTTGTGGTATCAGGACTCGAACTCATGACCTCATGTTTGCTAGGCAGGTGCTCTGCTTATGAACCATACTCCTCCCTCTCTTTCTAGTGGCTTAGACTAGAGTATTCTCATTTCATGGTAGCAGTGTGAAATAAGGGAATTGAGGAAGCCTATAAAAGTTTGGGCCACCCGATATATTGACCTTGAAAGTGTATCACTAATTTAAAATGTCAAAATAAGTTTGTTACTTTTCATTATCTGTCTTTATTAGAAAGCATGTGTTTTGTCTATGTAGGTATTTTCTGTGTCACTCATACTTTTCTATCTTGTTACAGAAGCATTTCTTTTCCGTTCCTATATGTTAGAGGATAGGACAACATCAGAGGCATTTATATAATCCTTATTTGGGTGAAAATGGTTTTTAAGTTTTAAACCTTTGATTTCTAATGCGATACTTAAATTCACAATTATCTGAGTTTTAGTACTTTTTTCATTTTGTGAAAGAATCAGCAGCGAAGAAGATTTATTCAGTTCTAGTTATTTAACATCTGTAAGGATTAAGTTGACAGAGCCGTTGTGATAGAGTTAATATCCCTTATTCCTCAGCATAGGAATTAAATTATGAGTAATTTGCAGTGTGATCCTCACTCCTCCCCTTCAGTACACACATCTTGTGGCTGCTCAAAAAAATCTTATTTCAGAAATAGTTCATAAATCTGCCTTTGGAGTATGATTATATAAATAATAGCTTTAGAATAAATAGTTTGTTAGAAACTTTCAGGAAGAATCATGACAAAATGAAAAGCATCCAGATGCTGGATCAGGAAACGGTGTGGGTTTAGATCCTGGCTTTGCTTCTTATTAACTTTGTAGCTAGGAGCTCACTTCACACTCTCTCTTCGGGGAAATTTCTTAATTTAAAATAATGGGATTACTGCTAACATTAACTGAAATAACCTTATTAAAGCGGCAAGCAAAATGCATGCCATCTAAAAGGTGCTGACAAATGGCAGTGGACTTCTTCCTTTGCTCTTCTTAACGGCATCAAAGAAAAACTTATTTTTCATCAAAAGGCATTCTTCTGTGGAGTACCACTCCTGCAATGCAGTAGTGACGTTGCACCCTGTACCTCATATATAAACACAGTATTTAGCGTATATTAAAATGCTTGAGAACTTCTTTAGAGGTATTTGCATTTACAGTGCCTCATTTAATTTCCTCCTCCATATTCTAGTAATAGCAGGTATTAAATTTAGTTGGGGAGCGAAAATATCCAAAAAGCTATTCGAGTATGTGAGCACTCCTCAAATATATTTAGCCTCAAAAGAAATGAGTAGCGAAATGTACACTGAAAATTTTTATGTGAAATGATTTATATGCATAAAATATAAATTATACATATATGCATTAACATATGAAGAAATATATATATATATTTTTTTTCCAACTTAGGAAACACTTAAGGATGACTTGTATTGGAAATCTCATAGTTAAAGTTCCAGAATATAATCACAGAGATGCAAAAATGAGAGAGAAAAAAGAATAAGGTAACCATTTCTAGACTAATAGCCAAGCTTAACTGGCATTCCTGAGGTCACCCTGTCAACAATTTTGTCCCCTGACAATGCTTTGCCTTTCTTATATCCTCTTTGTCCTGAGGATATAGATAAAAAGTAAGTGTCATATCAATAGCAAGGCGGAACTCTAGGAAGACAGGAAATCTGAGGAGATCTCAGAGGCAAGCTGGAACTGTGTCCACATAAACGCCACAGAGGACCTTGGGGAGCTGAGAGATCAGCTCAGACTAACTTCGCCCTGCCCTCTGGTCTACAGAGGCAGCTCTCACTTCACCCTGTATCCACTCTTCAGGCTTTATTCTGGATCCCTGAAGCACTTCATAGAATAGAGCAATGAGGTTATGTGAATATATTCAATAACAGATTATAAGGAACAGGCTGGAAGCCTGAGATCTAAGAACAAAGCTATGCTGCATTTGGAAGAATGAGTTTAAATTTGAACTCTGCCACGTATAGTCTGGTACTTTTGGACACGTTACTGTACCTTGCTAATCCTACATCCTTATCGCTGAAAACAGTACTGATGTCATACTCCCTAGGACGGAGAATCCTGGAATGATGAGGGCAATCGCCTCAGCATAATACGCTATCCCCCAAATTGCATAATTCTACTAACACAAAATACATTTTGACAATTATAGTTGTAAAATATTTCCATTCAATCCACTTTAAAATTATATATGTATGCATGAACATATGTAGTTTAGGATTGTATTCAAGGAGTAAAATGTTCAAAATAACTATTTGAATGTGTTTTTAAAAATGGACACATCACGAATACACATCTGAGGTATTAGTCCATTCTGCGTTGTTCACCATTGTGCTTTCTATTTCAAAGTGGAGACAATGGCTCTTCTTTCAAGGAGGGCTGCTCAGGTGGTCCTCCACAATGGGAGGCTTGCTAAAGGAAGTTCTGTGAGCTTTTTACATAAAAAAGGAGAAATAAAACATGCGAAATGAGTGTATGTTAACTTGTTTGACTGCTCCCCAATGTATCACGTATGAGTCTATCAAAGGACTTCATTCTACACATAAGCATACAAAATAAAACGTGAACATGAGAATGGAATTCTCATCATGAGTGAAAAATAATAAGAAAATGGAAAATTACAGTGTTAAGAGAAAATAGTGAATGATTATATGAGGGAAAGGAAGGAATTTACTGTATGAGGGGGAAGAAATGAAGGAAGAATCCTGACCACCCTAGCATATTTCCTAAATATAAATTTCCTTAGCTCTTTATCCATCAGGGGCTAACAGGAATAAATCTAATGGAAGTGCATATATCATATGAAGTTTTATCATTTCTTCAAAGACTATGAACAGTTAGATTATATAGCATTTCTTTATAAACATTTATTTGTTTTTAATTGACAGATCAACATGTGTTAAATTTATTAAGTGCAATGTGATGCTTTGAATTTTATATACATAATAAAATAGTTAAGTTTAGCTTGTGTTATGGCTTGTGTATCGATGTCCCCACATATACATATATCCCTAAACATAATTAATTTTGACAAACATTGCATGTGTACTTAAAAAGGAATGTGTAGTCACAACTGTAGAATGCACTGTTGTGCTAAAATTTCCCATATAACTATGGATCTGTCATTCATTTCTTTTCGTGGTGCTGTTCATATTTGCGGTAAATATTTTGGAGCTGTATTATTGGGTTATTAGAACTTTAAACATATTTTATAGCTCCCTTAGATGGACTCTTATCATTCTTATCATTATGATATATTCATTTCTCTTTCTTTCCTTCCTTTTTTTTGGTGGGGTGGTGTGGTACAGTCTTGCTATGTAGTTCAGCCAGAACTTGAACTTATTTTGTAGTCCACACTGGTCTAAAACTCCTAGCAATCCTCCTGCCTTGGCCTCCTGAGTGCTGGAACTACAGGCATGCACCATTATGCTGGCTTAAATACTCTCTATCACTGTAATATTCTTCCAGTCTATCTTATGCAGTAACCACATATCTATATCCTCTGTCTTTTATTTTATTATTATTATTATTTTTAAATGTATTTAGTACAGGGTCTACAGGGGCTCACTATTTTCACTTAATTCAAGGAGAAAAAAAATTTTGTACTAATAGTGTTTGGACAGGATATTCTGTCTGCATCTTGTACTACGGATAATCACTAAGAAGATAACAATGTACAATGTATTAATTATTGAAACTGTCCTATGAATCAGTTTTGAAACTGTCTCATTGCTATGTGTTTCTCAATAAAATAAAATAAAATAAAAAAGATTAAAATGAAGAAAATAATAAAATATGATCATCCCTACCATAAATAAGAGACAGATAGGATCAGCCAGAAACTTCAGTGTATTAAAGCACCTTCTTAGGCAGATGCAGGGACTGGGGTTCAATCCTCTGGCACACTGTGCCAGCCAGCCCCACCTCTGGGGTTCACTGAGATGTTCATTTGGACTGGGCGTGGTATGCAGGCCTGTAATCTCAGCACTTGGGAGGCTGAAAAACAGAAGGATCACTTCAAGTCTGGAGTTCATGATTTTCTACTGTGGGTGTGGATGCTGCACCTTTCCTAAGCCAGGTAATTTCCATTACAATGCAAGGAGGGATGAGTTGCTAGCTAGCTTCCTGAGCTGTTGTCACTTCCTCTGCTTCTCTTGCTCTCTGCTATTGGGTGCCATGAAGGTAGTTCTCTGCCATGTGCTGCTCTGCCTTGGAGCCAGTTGAGTATACACTGAAGCCTCCAGTAACTGTGAGCTGACTAAATCGTTACTTCCTTCATTTGAGTGTCAGTTATTGAGACACTCAATGAGAGAAGCAATGAGGGAAATGTAACTGAGACAGCTTGGTAACATGCGCCATCTCGTACATTTATGATTTTTGTGGTGAGAAATGTTTGACATCTATGCTCAGCATTTTTCAAGAACAGAATGCAGTATTAGCTATGGTCACCACACTGTATGTTAGCGCTGTTGAATTTAGTCTTCCTGCCTAAATAAACTGTTCTGTCCTTTGACAACCATCTCCTCAGACTCACCCTGCTTCCCTCAACAACCACAGACCCTGAACTCTACAGTTGTACTTTCCACTTTATCAGATCATCTTTTAGAATCCGAATGAGATTATGCAGTCTGTACTTTCTATGTGTGTCTAATTTCACTCAACATAATGCCTTCAAGTTTAGCCATAATATAGGAAATGATAGTATTTCTTCCTGTTTATGTCGGAGTGGTATTCCATTTTGTATATATCCCATATTTCCATTATGATTCCATCGGTAATGGATACTTAGATTGATTTCATAGCTTGGCTATTGTAGATAATGCTGCAATGAACAAAGAATGCATGCATCTCTTTGCAATGTTGATTTGATTTCCTTTGAATATATATA
>NW_004524751.1:3648066-3655188 GCF_000260255.1 Octodon degus
ATATTTTTTTTTTTTTTCCAAGATATGGAATTGCTGGATCATACACTAGTTTTATTTTGAAGAAACACAATACTGTGTTACACAATGACTGCACATCACAACTGACAGAGTAGTTTCCCTTTTCTCTGTAGGCTTGATGATCTTGTTAGCTCCTGTCTTTTTGATGATAGTCATCTTCAGACATGGTTGTTCAATAACTTATTTTTAGCATGTGCATAAGGGAGTATTCAGGATATTTTTTGTATCTAAATTTAAAAAATAATATCCAAATTCAGTTATTTCTTAAAGTTCGATAAAATAATATTTTCAATTACTTCAAGTCTGTGATGCAAAAAACAAACGTGTCTTAATCATATCTTTTACAGAAGGACCACACAATTGATTTGACATGCAGATCCCTAAGGAAACAAGATACTACACGCCACTGTACAACATGCAAATCTTCAATGACTTTGCTGATAGAAGGGAACATAATTGCAGGCCTTTATATCCAACCAAAATTAGCAGTTGCTATTTTTTTACTCCAGAAAAATGCCTCTAATAGCAGTTTACTGAAACTTCATCATTGCAAAATGTCACCAGTAGAGGAGAAAAAAAGCATTCATATAATCAGAGAAAAAACTATGTTTAGCTCATTTTTACAGCTTATCAACTCCACATTTTAAAAACCTTAAATATAACTACAGCAGTGAATTACATCGTTATGGACAAATGTTTTACTACTAGGTCTTTTGTTCATTGAGTGCTACTAATGATTTTAGCCTCCACATAATATATTTTTAATGTAAATTTTGGACAAATAGAATAAATGCATATTATAATGCATACCATTCCATAAAAAGGAAATAAATGCTCACTTGATTCAAAATTAAATTGACAAATGTATAATTGATGACTTAAACAACTTAAAATATCACTTGTGTGGGGTATTTTGATTAAGATATTAAATAGTATTTTTAAACTATTTGTAGTGAACTTTACTATTCCAATTATTAATATATTGCTTTTCCATCCCATATCCCCTATTCTTGCTTTGAGATTTGATACTAGGACTGTATTTCCTCTGAATATTTTTTTCTTTGATATCTACTGCATTATGTATGCAGTAAATTCCTAATGAACTCATCATTAGGGGACATTGACTCTGGAAGGCCAAGTATAGTAGACAATTTTGATTTTTGGTTCTATTTTATTCAGATTCACAGGAGTTTGAACAAAACCTATTGACCTTCACTACCCCCTCAGCAACTCTTGCCAGCACTCCAGTGGCAGCTTCCCTCTATGTACTGTGTAAAAGAGTCAGCAGTGCTCATCTTCCAGCAAGTTCTGTAGTAGGTCACCTATCATTTCAAATGAAGATACAGAAATCCACTTAAACTTGAATTTTCTATAAACTCTTTGGTTTCATTAACATCTGGCACATGTTTATACTAGTTTCTGTTCTTTGTCTCACATTGATTTACTGCGGACAATCCTACACTCACAAAGGGACTTCACCCATAGTCATGTCAGTGTTCTTATGAGGCCTCAACAGTCAGCACCCTCTGTGGTTGGCTGTGTCCTGTGCAGCAGGTCTGTGCTGGAATAATCCCTCAAATGTTTCTCTCCATTGGGTGACCTTCTCCCAAGCATCTACATTTTTGCACAGGTTCTGTGTGAGGAGGTTCTTCCAAGGTATTTTATTCATTGTATAGTCTCTTTTGGTAATTTTTCACTTTTGTGTTTTTGAGTTATCTTCAGCGTGGCAAATAATTCTTTGGTTAAAAATTTCTCTTTGTAGAGCTGGCCAAATAGCTCAGTGGATTAAAGCACATGTAAGCAGGCGCTAGGGCCCTGGATTCAATCCCTGGGCCTGCCATGCCAGCCCCGTCCCCAGGACACACTGAAATGGCAGTTGAGATCGGGCATGGTGGCACGTGCCTATAATCCCAGCACTTGGGAGGCTGTAAACAGGAGAATCACTATTAGTCTGATCTAGTAGTGAGATCCTGAACACACTGTGGACCCTTCTCTAAAATACAGAAAAAAAAATTGCCTTTGTCATTTCTTTGCATAATTTCAATGCCTCTTTCTATCCTGACTGATATTAGGAGAACTGGTATTATAAGAATTGGTGTTGCAAGTGGATGTGGGAAGTAAACTTTCAAGGATGTGGACTCATTTGCCATATGCATGAGCTTGAACACAGTGATGCTATCCTGAACACAGTGGAACAAGATGTTAACCATTCAGGACATGCGGTGGCACCACATTTAATCAGACGACCAGCTGTGTTTGATTTTGATGAAGTGCCCCCTGAAGTGCATGCCTTGGGAGTGTAAGTGACAGTAGCACTTGACCATGGTAGCTGTGACGACACTTACAAAGATTGTGATGTAAGAAGAGTCAACTGAGTACTCTACTCAAAATATACAAAAATAAATGGAAAGCTTAGATCCTTGGACATGAGTTCAAATCATGATGGGAAAACCAGACAGCTTCTGCGGAAGCCTTCAAGAAGTCTCTTACATTTTAGCCATGGACTTGCTGTTGTTCAGATTGATTTACTCTGGGCAGTCCCCCACTCACAAAGGGCCATTATGAAATCAAACAAAGTGAGTGCTTACATTGCTTAACGACGCTGACTAAATTCTCAGTGTTGCTTCATTTTTCATGTGAGCATTGCATTGCTTAGGAAAAATATGGATGCTGAACCTTGGAATGAAAGCTTACATTGGGCATGCAAGTCTCCAAAGTCAACCTGACTTCTTTGTGCAGTGGAAGACTTTTCTCTTGTTCCTTAGACTAGCTGGCCTTCACTTAAGAGCACTTTCCAGCTTCACTTTGTCTTGGCTGATGTGTTTATTCTCCTTGAAGCTCATCACTTTCACCCATTTATGTCACTAGTCAGCATTAGCACTAAAGCCTAGCATCGTGTCCTTCACAGAAAAGAGAATCTATAGTCTTCACCCTCCAAATCATTTCCAGGCTCTGAATCAGCAACTTCTTGGTTAGTGGTGTGAGAAGGACACAGTGCTGTGTACCTCCCAGACAGTTTTACTAGTACTCCGCAGGGAGTTTTGCTGGCATCTCACTGGTGTGCTGCCACAGAAACGTGCTGCAGAGCTGGTTGGTGACTATCATCCCTACTACACCATTAGATTTTGCCCCCCGCCCCAGCACATGGCTTCCCTACTGTTGCTATTGACATGCACTAAGGTTCTGAGACAGCCAGCTACTGCAGCAGCAGCACAGTGGGCACAGAATTGGCCTGCCACCACCATGGTAATTTCATTAACTTGTCTTCTATCTAGGAGACCATAGCGACCACATCTATGCTGAGCTCTGTATCTCAACATTGGTTGGGAAAAGATTCTTCCAATAAAGTTTTTTTTTTTTCATATATTCTCAACCTTAGACATAGTAAGTAGTCCTATCATAGATGTACTATTTATATATCCCAAAGAGTTCTTCTTTCATTTGTTTTGGTAATTGGTCACTTTTCTCAACTACTGATATTTTTATACAATATTATTTTTTGTTAGATAATTGATTTGTTTTCTTACTCTTAATTAGACCTTTACTGATACATTTATAATTATTCTTTATCTTGATTGATCTGTCCTTGGGATTTGTGGATACTGTTGACAACTTAATATTCCACTATAAATTTATGAAGTTTACTCTCAGATATCACGTGATATGGCTGTGATATTCAAGACTTTTTTACATACTACAAAAGACTTACTTCAGTAAGTTCAGAAGATCTGCTGTTGAGTTTTAGAGGCATGGGGAGAGGCTCCAGGGATTCTTCTGTGGCAAAGGTTCTGCCCTGCTTTATTTTTTCAGTCTCTCAAAAAATGTATGGCATTTGACACTGAACTACTTTAATTTTTGCACTTTTACATGAAAAAAATAGCTTCCATCATGATAACAAAACTCTTATTGGTATACAGCAACATGGTATCAGTGTAGATTGCTGGGGTTTTTTTAATGTATTTAGTACAGGATTTTACAGGGTCTCACTACACAGACTGGACACATAGTGATCCTCCTGTTATCAGCCTCCCAAGTGCTGGGATTACAGTGCGTGCCACCACTCTCAGTCTCAGTCGCCCCAGCATAGCCTAGCCAGGGATCAAACCCTGGTCCCTGCACCGGCCTAAATAGATGATTTAGTCTGTTGAGCTATAAATGCTGGTCCTTGTTTTTTAAAAAATTAATAATTAGTTTGGAAACTTCTGTTAGACCAATGATTTAAATCCACCATTGATTATGGCAAGCAATTAAAACCTTGATTTGTGTGATTGATCAAATTTATTACTGGAATGAGCTAAATTAAAAAAAAATAAACGTTGAGTCTGCTGCAAAAGTTTTAGTGTAAAGATAGACATATATAAAGTGGCAGGATTTAAACATGAGGCCATCTGATGTATCTCATAATAGAGAGGAGCCAGTATTACAATTGGCTTCAGTTGGCTCTTTCCTGCAAAATTTCCTCTAACAAAGACCATTTTGATTCTCACATGAACATATTTTAGTAAATGGCCATTTACTTTCCAATTTTTTTCAATGTTCTTGTCAATAGATTTTCTCTCCATTTTTTTAGGATGATGGAAATAAACATTTGGATATAGAAAAGAATTTTAATAAATATAGACATTCATTAACAATGTATTTATGTTCCAAAACTTGGACTAATTAGCATGTTTATAGATTTGGCATTGAAAATCTTTCCAATTGCCAAGAAAACGACACCATAGATCTAGAGTCAAATTAACCTCACCGCTTACTCCATTGCATACTATGAATTTGTTTCAAAAACAAGTCTTCAATAATCAGTGCGGGGAATTCAATATGAGTTTTGTTCAGGAAGCAAGTGTGAAATCTTTTGTATAATATGGGAAGGCTTTCAAAATAAACAGTAACTTCTAGACATATATGGCAAATAATTCCACAATTTTGTTTGTCAAATGAGACTGTGTGCCTAAAAAACATTTAAAAAAATCTATGTGGACACTCTACATAAAGGACAGATTATGAAATAAAGCTATACTTTTCCAGTAACACTGACAAATTTTTGATGAATTAAAAAAAACAGAGCAGAGGTAGAATTTTAGAAAATATATAATAAAGGCCATGCATAAAAGTCCTTTGGTAATAATTGTTAGATAAATACAAAAGTCAGTTAATCGACTGTATGAGGCTTAGATGGTAAAATCAAGACCAATAAAAAAATTGTATCGCTTAGTCAAACACTGAGAAACTTTTGCTTTGTTAAGAGATGAACTATAGTGAATATGGGGCAATCATAATTTTGGTTATTTGAAATACAAGAAAAATGTTCTTTATAGATTAATCCAAAGGTATGAATGCATAATGGTGAAATCAAGTTCACCCAAAGACGTCTTGAAAGCCTGTCTCAGTCTAGGTCCAAGCAACTTATTGATGAGATCATCCGTCTATACAAAATTGAAACTTGAAATGGCAGCTTGGTCAAAGGGAAGAAGAGAGCATGCCAGTAACATTTTAACCAAGGGTATTTAATCCAAACCCTTTTGTTAAGATCAGTAGTTTGAGCTACTTTGCAGTTGCCTATCCCAGCATATGTGCCTGTGTTACACACATACGGGACACACAACCAGTTTTAGAAAGTGAAACAGGAACATGCGCTCCTGACACAGCTCTCTAAGTGATTCTGATGCTCAATACTGACATAACTATATATTTAAGAACTTGTGTACTTGAACATATTTTAAATTGATTATTATTATTGTTGTTGTTGTTGCATTTTAGGGAAGGGTCTAAAGGATGTTCTGGGTCTCACTACTAGATAGGACTCGTAGATTTCTGCCTGTTTCTAGTCTCCCAAGACTGAGATGACAAGCACGAACCACCATGCTCAGTCTCATTTGCTATCTCTGCACTTACCTGGGTGGGGCCGGCATGGCAGGCTGAGGACTTGAACCCACGGCCACTGTGCCTGCTTGCAGGTGCTTTAATCCACTTAGCTATTTGACTGGCCCTCGATTAAATTATTAATTGACTAAATGTATTAATAGTTTGTTTTCAAATAGTTATACTTACTGAGCCTATGACTGTAATCTAACACAGAAAATGCTTACAGAGAATTTACTCTGTGAAAAATTTTTTGCATTTTCCTCTTAATATTAGACCTAATTTTCTTGTTTAAAGAAATATTTCATAAAAACTAACCATGTCCAAGAAACACCCACTGCACAACATCAATAAAAGAAAACCATTGCAAAATAGGAAATTTACCTTACGTCTATCATTTAAGGAAAAATAAAACCCTGCAGACACTTCATACACCAGTCAAGTCCAATTTTAAAGTCACATTGTTTCTCATGGGCTATGACTAGGAATTTGATTAGATAAAACTTAACACAAATGCTCAGTATATGGGTCAAAGAAGCTCTACAAGAGCATCTGCCCTGAAAGGTATTCAGTTTGAAGCTCATTTTAGAAAAGGCATAAGGAATGTGAAGGGATTCATTCAAGGTGGAGGAAAAGGGAGTCTCCAGTTCTCATAGCTCTGCACCTAATGAAACAAACCCAGATTTGTTTCTTTAAACAACTCCTGAGACTGGACTCTCAGACCAATTGAAGGCACAACAGCTTTGCTCTGGTTGATATTTGGATTTGAGTGGTTAGCATTTTTTTAACAAATACAAATGAACAATTCTACTTCCAAAAAATCTAACATTTCAAGAAAAGCCTATCAAAAACCTATCTTAGGATTTAATTTTCAAAAACAAAATCAGTAGGCGTTAGAACTGTTTTTGTGATCAATATGAAAAAATTCTATTAACAACTTTTATTCAGTTTTTAACTATGTCAGTGAGAAGAGTTTATCAAATTTCCAATAGAACCATTTTTCAACATCAGAAGCTAATCATACTTCTCAAAGAAGAAAAAATTTAGATTTTCTTCCTGCCTGCATAATGTTTATCAAACCTGTACATCTCACAGGCTTTTCGAATATGAAAGAAAGAAAGAAAGAAAGAAAGAAAGAAAGAAAGAAAGAAAGAAAGAAAGAAAGAAAGGGAAAGAAAGAAAGAAAGAAAGAAAGAAAGAAAGAAAGAAAGAAAGAAAGAAAGAAAGAAAGAGAAAGAAGAAAGA
>NW_004524751.1:3655288-3656858 GCF_000260255.1 Octodon degus
GAAAGAAAGAAAGAAAGAAAGAAAGAAAGAAAGAAAGAAAGAAAGAAAGAGAAAGAAGAAAGAAAGAGAAAGAAAGAAAGAAAGGAGAAAGGTTGCAATGTATGAAGCATACCGAATGTCACTAGTAAGTGGCATATTCCTTTGGGGAAATGGCTGCTTAAAATAGAAATCCAGTCTGTATATGTAAAGTAAGCAAGAAAATTCAGCTTTTTTTCTTTCTTTAAAAATCCATTATTTCTGAAATATTGTTCCACAAAATTGGAAGCAAAGGACTGAGAGGCCAAGAGAAAGGGGAGAAGGGGGACCACTTACACTCAACGCAACCGAAGTTAGCAAAACGCAGCAGCTTATAACAGCCTGGGCTCACGCTCACAGACACTGAAGCGTGGCTGAAAAAATTCACTGCTGTGCAGGAGCTGGAGTTCTGTGCTTGGGGGAGATGAGGAAGAGCCAGTCCTCAACGTGGCCGGGCTTCTGGACCATTCCTCTGCAGGGAGGGCCTCTCGCGCAGTCCTCCATCCACCAGAACTGTTATCTTACAGGTGATGAATATTCAAAAGCCACTGCACTTTTTATCCAGATGAAGCTTCATGAATATTGTACTATTATTATTATTCATTCAGTAGTACCATGACAAGAAATACAATCACCAGCTTACACATTCGGGATCATGAGTTGCACAAATCCCTTTGGTGTATCATGAATGAAGAATTCTTTCTTCAACCTACTTCAGCCTACTGCTAAAATGCCCAGGGCAGGTTTGAATTTGTAATCTCACCTCAGCAGCGCAGAGTGCTAGCGTTATAGACACATGCTTAGTAAATGTGTGTGTGTGTGTGTGTGTGTGTGTGTGTGTGTAAATGAATGAACTGAGAGTTAAACATATTGCACGATACAACCTTTCCAAAATATTTGCTAGCTCTTTCAAAATGCCTGATGGCCTAACTTTTGTGAGTTCCTTATTGTTCTGTATTACTTTTCTTAATTGAAGAACATTTACTGACATTGACAAAACTGATATTCAAATTGACATTGGCTATAAGTAAGTCTCTAATCAAATTTGATAACATTTACCTGTTGTTATTCTTCAACTCCCAGAATTTTTTTTTTTTGGTATTTTTAAATTATAAATGGCACAAAATAAAATTTTTAGAAAAGGTTTTTGAGCTTATATTTTATACATACTGAATGTTTTCCATATATTTATAACTAAATTTGAAAATTTCCTTTCTCTGTCTACATCTCCATAATGCAGAACATATTGAATTCAGTTTGCATTCAAAATTTTCCTTATTTAGACATTTCAGGACTTACCTACTTATATTCTCATATAGAAATTCTAGAATATTCTAATCAGAAATATTTTAGACATATGCTCTATGACAAACTAACAGAAATATTATGTGTCTAGTACTTAGAGAAAGTGTCAAATATAAATGAAGGATTGATGAGTAGAATAAAAAATAATTTTCATATTGTACTGGGATATGAAGGATGCTATGGGTATATACATAGAAAATATTGGGTATGAGATCTTAATTTTTGAAGTTAAATTGATATATTAAATTTT
>NW_004524751.1:3657477-3667840 GCF_000260255.1 Octodon degus
AAAATTAAAAAAAAAAAGAAAAGTTTGTAAGAAACTATTGAAGCATTTAAGGATAAGATAAAATGGCTGACATAAATAGAAAGAAGACAAATATTGTATTACTGAGTTGAAATAAAAGTATAAGGAAACAGAAGAAGAAGTGGGAAAGATAGCAAGGAATACTCGTAAAGTTAGTCTTAGTGGCCACTTCACTTTACAGAGGCTTCCTGAATAGACTAGCAGAAAATGAGAGATTCTACTTTTTTGCCATTGAGGAGGCTAGAAAATCCAAATTAATGTTTGGCAGGGCCATGCTGAAACTTATAAGGAATTTTCCCCTTGTCGTCTTTGCTTTCCTTGCTCTAGAAGGCTTTCTGATGACTTTTTTGTTGTTGTTTTGCTTGAAATTGCATAAATATAATTTGTGGCTTTGTCCACACTTGAAATTCCCCTGGCCTATCTCTCTGTATCCAAGTCTTACTGTACTAGGATTTTCTTAATTCAATTAACCCCTTATTTCAATTTAGTTAAATCTGTTAAGATCCTATTTTCATGTTGGATCACATTTTGAGGTAACGCGGGTGAGGATTTTAACATATTTTAAGGGTTATTCAACTATAACAATGGCTTGTGAAAATTATCAGTAAAATTGCACTAACTGAATGGAAAGATCACGTGACAATGGAAGGACATTGAAAACCTTTCCAATGGATAAACTATTCAGATGTAGCTTGAAAAACACAAGAATACTGACAATTGATTTAAGCACCAATTTTGTTTGGGTACCTGTGAATACAGGAATTAGACTGGATAATGAGTTGTATGTGAATAGAGAGAAAAAAGAATTGAGAACTGAATTAGGTCCATTATATAAAGTGACTTTGCTACCAGAAGAACACATTTGGGCTCAATTCTCTAGGTAACACATATTTAACACATGCCACATCCAGTGGTTGGTGTATAGTTAGTTGTCTGTGTAGGTTAAAGAAATATGTAGTAGAGATGGGTTCGCTAGATTAGAGTGCAAAGACCAGAAAGAGTTGTAAAAGTCCAAGTTAAAAATATGAAGAGCTATGTTGATGGTAACAACATGCAATGCACTAGCCATTGTTACTCTTCTACAATCTTGTTTTGACATTTCATAGCATTTTTAATTTAAGCCTTTCATCTATTTTGGGTCCGTTCTTGTACACAATGAGAGATGGATCTGATATCATACTTCTGTAGGTTTATAACCATTTTGTTAAAGAAAAAAGAAAAGAAATAAATAAATTACATTCAGGAGTAAAAGGATAAAAATGAGAATGAAAAGGAGGTGCTGGAATTTTTACATCCACATTTGAAGTAATTTGTAATTGGCACAAAACTCACATTCAATTTTATTCCCAACACATTTTTCTCCTTTTGTTTGAAGACAAATGAAAAAACATAAAAGTCATTTGTAACAGTTGGTGTTTATATTACTGCTTGAATTTTTTTTTTACCAATTTGTGCCAAAGCAGTTAATTTAATATTATTACAGATTTAGTGTACTTAGAAATCACAAGATTAAGATTAACCAAGTTAAATAATTATTTATAATGTTGGATTTCATTTTGTAAAAGTAATTGTTCGAAAATGTGCTTCAATTTTTTAGAAGGAACAATCTACAATTGCACTTTTCTTACACCTGAAGGATTTTTCTCCCTGGAAATTCATTCCAAAAATATAGATAAGAGTATATTTTATTGAGTGCAAAAAAGTATATTTAATCAAGCCTAAAATTTAATGGGTGTAACATAGAACAGTATGCCAGACAAATAATACCTTACAAATTTACTCATTCATGGAAAAGAAGTTTTATTACACTGTCTTGTATATTTAAGCTACTACAACAAATCTGATTACTTGTTACATTGTTTTCCAGTTCTGTTACAGTCCTTCTATATTCTCGATATTAATCTTGTTCAGATACATTTTTAGAAATATTACCCACTCTGTTAATTATGTCCTGACTTTATTCTTTATTCTGTTTTGCCAGGAGTTTGTATAGTTGGACATATTTTTGTTTGTTCATTCTTTCTTTTGTTGCTTCTACTTTGGCTTTTTTATCCAAAGTATCCTGGCCCACATAGATGTCATGAAGGGTTTCCTTGCTGATTTTGCCTTGTAACATTATTGTCTCAGGGCTTACATATAGGCTTACATATAGGTCTTTCATCCATTTTGAGTTGTTTATTTTTATGATGAGAGACGGGATCTCATATCATTCTTCTGTATTTTGATAATCAATTTTTGCAGTACCTTTTATTGCAGAGAATATGCATTCTCCAATGTATCTTCTTTGCATCTGTCTTAAGAGTCAGTGGGCTGAGTGTATAGATTAATTTCTGTCGTTTTACTCTGTTCCATTGCTATATGTGCTGGTCTTTTAATACAGTACTACGTTGTATCGTTATAGCTCTGTGAGCTATTTTTAATGGATTATGGCCCTAGTATTAATTGCTGAATAATTATGGTGGCCATCTAATATGGCTGAACCCCTTAAAGCAACAGCTCATCTTCCCAGAGACCACCTTCCCATTCTTCTCCAACTCAGCCCAGGATGCTGTTTCCTTTCACCTTTCCCGCCTTAATCAGGGAAGGCCTTAATCAGCTCCTCAGGTATATTTAAACATCCCGCTAAACCCCACTCCTGGTGAAAGACTATAAAAGCCTCATCCTCCCTTTGTTCCAATCCAGACAATTTCTTATCTTACCAAATTCTCTCCCTGTCCTCCAAGACAATGAAGCGCCTTTCCCTTTTTTCTTCTGCTTGTTTCTTTGCTGTGACACCCTCAAAAACCTATCAATTTTAACATCAAAAAAGCTGATGTTTCTGACCTAAGCCTTTGTGCTAAAAATTGCTTTGACTATTCAAGGTCTTACGATTTTCTTAAATATGGGAAAGTGACAGGTTATATGAGATGGGCAGTGTAGCGCAGCACAGTCAAAGTTCAGTCTGGGTCATATTTTAGAAATCTTCTAAATGTCAATTTTTTCTTTAAATGTATTTATGTTGTTTCATGTATTTGGTACAGAGTATCCCTACGCAGCTCAGTCTTGTAGTGATCCTCCTGTTTGCAGCCTCCCCAGAAGTGGGATTACAGGGGTGAGCCACTGCTCCTGGTCTTGGTGACTAGCTCAGCGCTCCAGGGGGTCTCATCCTGTGGTACCAGGGGTTGAACCCTGCTCCCTGCGCTTGGCTAAGCAGGCACTTAGCTCACTGATGTATCTCGCCATCCCATCCATTTGTTTTTTTACATGAAAATATTATGGATTCCATTTGTGCAGCTAGCTTCAGTTAATGGGAAGTAGTTTGTATCTTTAAAATGTATGTATGTTTATTTTTTATTTTAAAGAGAACACAAAATTAAAACCAAAAACAAAACACCAGAAACAACAAAAGCAACACAGAATTTCAAAACAACAATAGGAAATTAACAATGATTGTTATATTACCTATTGTTATGTTCAAAATAGTTGCTCAGATTACCAGATATGGGTATGCATTGATCAAACAATTAAGCATTAATTGTTCCTTTCAATAAACCAATAGAAAGTAATAGTACCATTGCCTTAGCTATGTTGTTTGTCTGTCTATCATCTATCTGTCTATCTATCTATCCTTTTGTTCTTTTTGCTTTCCTCCATCCTTTTTTCCTTTCCTCCATCCTTCATCTTTCTTTTTAAAAAAATGATAAACAGCAATGAAATGAGTTTCAAAACAGGTTATTGAGACAGCTAAAATAGTTGATATATTCTCTAGCATGTCTTCCAGAGCTGTCTTCCTAGTGGTTACTGAGAGTAGAAGTTATAGGCTCATACTGAACTTTATCTAAATTTTCCAATGTATGTAGCTTTGAAAGCCAAGAATGACCTTACATATGTCATTTTCATATTAAACTATGTGCATTTATATTGTAAATGTCTTTTATCTTATTCTTTCTTATTTACAGTTCAAGGCCTATCCTTTTGTACATTATAGAATGTGTCCAAACCTACACATGAGAACCATCACATACCAATAATTCAAGCATAAATTCTCTTATGTCATAAGATCAAATAAAAAAGAACCAAATAAATTTTAAACTTCATTTCTGAGGTTAATTTTTGTTGAGTCTTAACACAGTGATTACTGTCAGGTCAATTTCTTTATTCTGTGCTTAGAACATTCATTTTTTGAGAACACTAATATTTTTTCTACTTGGATATTCTTAGGTGCCTAGAAATACAATTAAGTCCTAGGAAACTGAAATGTCATATTAATCTAAGATATTTGAAAACCAAGAACCAGGATACACATCTCCAAAAATACTTTCCAATCACACTTACCCTGTAAAAAGTGTAATAAATATTTTATGGTGTGGGTAAGGGGTTGGTGGAGGCAGAGGTGGGCCAATGGAAGGAGGACAGCCACACTGAGGACAGTGCATCAAAGCTGCTGATTATTTTTGTGGGCCTTTCAGAGTCTCTCTTGTTTTTAGTAAAGCCATGTGTGCCTGCAAACGATGTATAATATGTGTTATTTCTGGATGAATGCACTTAATTATCTCTAAAAATCATTTCACCAACAGATGTCTCCTCCTTCTTTTCCTTGTACTAATCATTCTCTGCAGTTTCAAACTTTTTTTTCCCTGAGTCCTTGTGTTCCCTCTCTTCTTCTTTCTGAAGTATTTCTCCTCCAGGGCAATTTTCCCTCTCAAAATCAGAATGTGAAGCAGCATAAAAGACACCATAAAGCTTTGAAAATGCTCCCTAGTGCATATTTTAATATAACCACCAGATTCATCCAAATGAAGAAAATGAATTTTCATCATTTTAGTAATTTTTCAATAACATTATAATCCCAATTTATTAATTTATCTGTCCATTATTTATTTATCCATGTAAGTGTGGTTATAAATTGTAATTTAGGAGTGACTTGAAAGCTAAAAGACCAAGCGAAATTGGTTATTCATGTTCATGTGTTTGTCTCATTTTGCAAATGAGACTTTCTCAGTTGTTTAGGTATTAGGATCACATGGGGCACACTGGACAGATCTGCAACCCAAGTTCCAAGTCTCGAGAAAAATAAGCAAACATAGCATTTTGGTTTGCGAATGCAAATAAGTCCAATTAGATTGCACAAATATTCAAGCGTTATTAGATTTTAAGTTAATATTACTATCACATGTTGGATTTCTAATCTTTGTGATTCATTTAAAGTGTTTGTGTAGATATGTTTGCAATCTTCCTTATTATTCAATATGCACTTGTTGTAGTACACTCAAATCAAAGTCACTTTAATGGTCCAAAATGACAGGATGATTTAGAGTTCTTTATGCATGAAGACAGCCTACTTAAACTGACCAGTTTTCATGATTGTTTTAAATGAGGATAAGCTTTCAAATTGTACTAATCTTAGTTTGACCTCTGTTCATTGTGTACCCGGGATGCTCTCAGTTGTTTCTTGGGTGGAGATGCCCACACCTTGCTTTATTCCACTTCTGCCCCCTTGCCTTCCTCTCTATTCCTTTCTGCTTTCCCTTCTTGAAAGACCACAGTGAATCAAATCCTGGAAAACATCCAGGAAATTTTAGTTTGACACCTTTTACAAGCAATTCAGTAAAGATTCATTAAATTACATAGTTATAATACAGTGGGGCCTCAGAAAGTTAAAACAAGGTACATCTGCATTTTCTCAACAAACTATTTTCTAATTTCCAATAGATTTTTTGAAAAAATACAGCCTTTTCAAATTTGAACCTATCTTTAATAAAACATGTTAACTAGGGCTGGTGAGATAGCTCAGCAGGCTAAGTGCCTACTCTGGCAAGTGCAGGGATCAGGGTTCGATCCCAGGACCCACACTCTGTAGGGGTATGCTGAGCTGGGACCAAGACGAGCGTGGTGGTGCACACCTGAAATGCCAGGCCTGGGAAGGCTGAAAACAGGAGGATCACTATGAGTCCAAGCTGCATACTGAGACCCTGTATCAAATACATTAATGAAGAAAAAATGTTAACTGTGTTTTCCAGAAATTAATATAATACTTGTGACAAAATTATTTTTAAAACTTAGAACTTGACAACCCTTAACAAAATAGTTTGATCTTTACTTGCTATAGTTGGAGACAGACTAAAAAAATCATGTGTGGGAAAGAAGACTAAAAAGATAATGATTCATTAGTACTTTAAAACATTTCCCTAGGAATGTTTTAACCCAAGAAATTTGAGGTGAGAAGTTTTGATTAAAGCTGTATCACTCTCCATTAGAAAAATGAAGATTTGTTGGAGTCACCACAGAGAATTCTGGAGGTAGTCACCCATAGCTAATTGTGTGCTCTGGGCTTAATAAGGTTGTTGCCTAATAGACTTTATCATAGGAAGGGCTTTATTGCCCAAGAGACCTTGACATCAGGAGCATTATTGAGAGTTTCTGCTCCACACGTGTTTGGTGATTACCTGCCCAGAGTTACCATAAGACTTTTTCAAAAGGTTGATTGGTTCAGTCATCACTTTGATTTCCTGTCTCATGTCACCTTTTGCAGTAATCACATAAGTAGTTTTGTTGTTGTTTTTTAAGCAACCTGGATTACAAAAATAGTTTTTCACTTGTTCTAAGAGGTGTTTTTCATTAAACAACCTGAACCAAAGTTGCTATTTTCAATTTATATGCTAATAAAGTATACTTTAGAACTTACAAACATGCCCTTACCCAGTGGGTTTTTTTTGCTGTGTCCCACATAATCTATGGCCTATGAGGATCTCTTCACGTTATAGAAAGAAGAAAAGTGGCTGTCAATTGAAAAATATGAGGTCATATTCAAGATGAGGTGGAGGTTTAGAGAAATAAATGATAAATTTAGGAAAGTTCAACTTAATGCAGATATAATAAACATAGATAATCTTGACATTACTTATTCAGGAATTTCTTTAAGGTCAGCTTTCCTCAGTTAAACATTTGCACTATTGAATGATATTCAATTTTCCTTTTCTAGAAAGTTGTGCTTATTCATTTAGTTAAGAAAGAAAAAGCCTTATAACAGCCCATGCTAGTGATAGTTGTGCTAAATTGTATCACATCATTAATCACATCAAAATTAGGTGAAAATATTTAACCATTAAATATCTACTGTTCAATGTGTTTTATTAGTGTATGTATGCAGTTTGTCTTAGTTACTTTTCCTGTTGCTGAAACAAAGTGCCCCACACTCTAAGTTAAAGGTGAAAAGTTTCATTGAGGTCACAGTTTGTAGCAGCTTCAGTCCATAATCCTCTGGCTCTAAGGCAGTTCAGCCAAATGCAGGAGGCAACATGACAAGGAACAGCAAAAGCAGCAAGGATATTGTAAGACAGGCCTCACTCTGTCCTTTATATTGTATCCAATGTGCAAGGATCACGGTAGTCCCAATCTACTCAGTGAGCTCATCCCGCAACCACCCACGAGTAGTCCAGTACTGCACTGCCAATCAATCACACACTATAGATTTAGCCACTTCTGAAAAACCCTAAGTAAAACTGCATGAGGCTTTTGAGGGGACACCTAGATACAAACTATACCACAGTTCACAAATTCCTCTTAATTCACTTCTCTTCCTCCCCCTTGCATCCCTATTAGTAAATCCTCTTCCCATTTGCAAAAAGTCAATCTTCATGTCTCACACTATCATTTATTTGTTCTATAAATTGCTTATTCTTTGAGTTTCTCATATAAAAGAAAATGTGATGTTTAGTTTTTTGCGTTTGATTTATTTAACTTAATATATTGGCCTAAAGGAGTATCTGCTTTCCTAAAAATGATTCAAATCTGTAAATAGTTTAAAAAATTATCCAGTAGAACTGATTGAATTCTAATATATTTAAAAATATTTTTTGTCGGCATCATAGATATATGGAGGTTGTAAAGAATGGATAAAATAATAATTTTGTATTTTCTTTGCTGTGAAATAATTTATATAACATGAAAATTTCCTGCTCATTGAAAATGTAAATAAAATTTGAATCAATACTTTAGGATCACAGCCCTTTTAGAGGTAGTTTTGAATCCTTTCTTTAATTTTAGACATAGTTACTAGCACAAGCATACTGCTACTTTAATTCTTGGCGAGTTTTTCTTACATTCAGGAAAAAGCTTGCTTTTGTTGCTCTTATTAGTATTTCTTCTACTTTGACAAAACATTACCATATAGTATTCAGTGTGCTACTGACCTTTGAAGTGATGTGATATAGTGCCAATTTTTAAAAATAGAGATGTTTTATTTTGCAATTACAAACACAAATGTAGACTTAAAAATACATACTAACATGTATTTTCCCAGACAATCACATATCGAACAACAAAATTTTAATAAGAATAAATAGTTCTTAAGTATAGATGAAAATTTGAAATATGTTTAACTTAGCAATTAAATTAAGTGCTCTTGGCTAATTACTGTACCACAGAGAACAGTGTGAGGGCCCAATGGCAGTGGTGGCAAATCTTTCAGAGACCATGTTCCCAAACTTCAACTCAAAGCCACTTATGCAGCATCAGGTGCCAACTGTAATTAAACCTGGGGCTATAATTGAGCAAAAACAACTCATGCAATTGGACATCATCAGAAAAAGGGCCCTCTGTGCCACAGATTGGCCATCACTGCCCTACGCCGATTTCTCTCTCTTGCAATTGCTTAAGAAGCTTGCTCAGGTCTGGAGCTTTCCTGAAGATTTGAGGACCATATTAACCAACCTTTGAAGTAAAGCAGTTGGGATTTCATCACTGTCATTTATCATTGGACTTGAATAGGGACTATGACTGAGATAAAAGAGCACTATAGATCTTTTGAAAATAATTAGGTTCCTTTTTTCTCCTCTTAGATCTTTAATACTGTGACCTCTCTAGGGTGCTTGCCTTCACAAATTATTTGGGTCATCTTGTCTAGAGATTCCAGGCTACACTGGCTGTACAGGAATCTTCTTTTTGTTAGTAGCTTCCCTTTTCCAACCTTTTTCCATCTCTGTTGAGTGATGAAATTAATTTTTTAAAAAATCTGCAAAGTGAATTCAATTGCAGCCATGATAAACATTTTTATGTGTTTTGAGACTATTGTATTTAATTTCTGTCAATTTTCAGAGCATAACAGGAAAGGAAAATGTATTTACCTCTTTACAGAATAGTGTGAAAATACATTTATACACTTACCTCCTTTCCTCAAACCTTTCTAATTTAAACGAAAAATACTGTTTATAAGATTGTTTAGTTTGATAAATCATCACTTAAATTTAAAATATAAAATTTCTTTATAAAATGCATCATTTAGGGAGACAAAAATGTAAATAAAAAAGTAAAAACATCTTTGTAGAATAATTACAGTAGTAAGAGAAATAACACACTTGCTTTTAAACCATTCAATATTAAAAAAGAAAATATAGCATCACAGAAAATGTTCCCAGAAGAAAATTTTATTCTTTACCTTGTCACATATAGTCATTTATTTTACATCTGTGAATATTTTCCCTGATATACGAATAAGATTATTCTTTTCTTCCATCTTCACTAGTAGTGTTCTAAAACATGACTAACTACAAAACAAATCTCCCAATGCATGTGTCAAAACAATGTGATACATGCCTGAGTGCAATACCAGAAACAAAGCTCTGGTGGTGCAGCTGAAGCATCACTTAATTAAGTTGTTGTTCATGTAGTAAATACAACATCAGACTCTGGGGTCCAGCATTGTGAACTAAGGGACAGCACAGTTTCCCAGACTCTAATAAGAGAATGTGCTTCAAGTAGGGAAGCAGTATTCGTGCCAAAGGAAAAACAAATGTTTTTACAGTAGGTTGTGGGATTAACCACTACTTTTATAAACTAATTATATTGTAGAGACAGGTATAGCAAATAGAATGGAATTGCGATAGTGAAAGAAGGTATCAGGTTTAGCAAAATAAGATGTGGAGGAATATTTTTCATGTTTAGTTTTTAAAAATTAGGAGAAAAGTGCTGAAATTAGAACTAGAGTATGCATGATCACATTTCATCTTGGAAATCAAGCTTTTATCATAAAATATGTTGATAGAAACCAATATATATTAAAACCATATTCAGAGTGTATAATAATTTTAAAGGGACTAGAGGAAAGAACTGTATTTTTTAATAATGCAAAAAGGTTCCTGCCGATTGATTTCTTATCATTTATTTTCAAGTATATTTTGCTGCTTTGTAAAATCTAAGACAGTCAAGTCCATGCTATTACACGTATGAAAGAAATTTTGCCTGAATAATAGCTATCATTTCTTGAATTATAAGGTAAACCTGATGTGGTAGCTTATGCCTGTAACTCTGGCCCTTGAGAGACTGAGGCAGGAAGATGGTTATTTATTTTTTTTTTTACAAACCTCTG
>NW_004524751.1:3669832-3680877 GCF_000260255.1 Octodon degus
GTCTCACTCAGGAAGATGGTTATAAATTCAAGGGCTACATAGGGAGTTCTGGACTAGCCAGAATGACACAGAGGGACCGTGTCTCAAAATTAAAAGAAATAGTTTAGGAGTAAGTATAAGATTAAAGACATGTTTTTATATTGTATCTTAGTCCATATTAATCATTCAGCAGTTATACATTTTGTTAATAACTTTTTTTGTATTTAGTACAGGGTTTACAGGGTCTCACTACACAGATCAGATTTGCAGTGTATCTTCCTGTTTTCAGCCTCCCAGGAGCTGAGATTACAGGATCCCAGTTTCATTTGCCATCTCAGTGCCTATCAGGTGTGGGGCTGACAGGCAAGGGGATTGAACCCCTGTCCCTGTGTCTGCCTAGTCCACTGAATTACCTGGCCAGCCCATTAGTTACACATTTTGCATAAACATTAACTTTACTAGAAAAGTGTCACTTTAAAAGAAATATTTTATAAAATTATACAATTATTAGTTTTGATCCATTCTATATAATTCTTTATTTGCTGAATTTTAATTTTTAGTATTGAAGTGTATTTATTGCCTAAGTTAAAGAAAACATTAAGCTGAGCAATTTGAAATGAACATAAATTGAGTTAGTGATACAGGAAATATCTTATGAAAACACAAATTTGACCAATGTCCTTATATAAAAGTAGGGACTTAAGATTTTGCAGAGCCAAGGTGAGGTTGAGAAACACAAAACTTGAGTTTAATGCTTGGAGTAATATAAAGAGAAGAGGAGGAAACACTAAGGAGAGCAACATGAATCGGCAACAGTGTATCACAGACGTCTCATTTGTTTCTCTTCGCCTCCCACCCACCTCCATTCAGTTATTAGACAGCTGAAAATCATCTTTCCCCCAGTAGATATGAGTAGGACTTCCCTATTCTTACAGCCACACAAGTCTTGGAATGCTGAAAAATGTCATACCCTGCAGATATTTCTTCATCCTGAGATACAGGAGGGTTGATAACCACTCTCAATAGTCTGGATTTAGCTCACAGATTCCTGGGCACCTCTAGGGGCCTGCAGTGGCCATAGCATCCTCTGCATCCTCACGTGAAGCTAGAGCAGGTACCCTGCCTCCTTAGTAAAATGATGACATCCTGAATGTGGCATCTCCAGGCCTTCCAGAGATGAGTTCAGCTCTTAAAACTCCACATTAAATTTATGCTTAAAATAAGTGGAAGGTTGCTATTTTTTCATTAGAACTTAAGGTTCATACATGGTTTAAAGATGTGACCGGAATCATTAGTAGTAATAAGGAATTGAAGGATGAAATATGTTTTGAAGAACACAATAGAAAGGGAAGGAAAGGAAGTTCATTATTTGTTATTTGTTACCTGTAATAAGTTGATAACTGTCACCTTCACATTTTTTAATTATTTAGAAGACACGTGAACCTAAAACCAATAAAAATGAGTAACCAATGTGTAATCATATGGAGATTCAGTTTAGATACTAACTGGCATACTTTATACCACAAACACCATATCTTCATCATAAGAAACACTTTTACACAGCTTGAGCTAGCCTAAAATAATTAGTGGTTCACAAAGCTGGAAAACTCAGAGTTCTTCTACAATTTCCAAATTCACGTCTATGTCTAATTTCAACTCAGGATATTCTGAAAATCCCACAATGACAAATTTGACACTTTTAGAAAAGGTTAAAATATTTTTTTAAAAAATATCTTTCACAAGAACTTTGATCTTCTTGGGGCTGGGGTGGTAACTCAGCAGTATACGTGCTACCTGGCAAGCACAGAGACTCGGGTGTGATCTCCAGGGCCACATGCTGTGCTGGTCCAGGAACCCTGGGCATGCCATGCTGGTTGCGAACATGGGGCATGGTGGAGCATGCCCATAATCACAGAACTGAGGAGACTGAGACAGGAGGATCATGAAGAGTGTGAGCTGCATGGGATGCCCTGTACCAAATAAATAAATAAATAAAAGATTAAAAACAACAACAACAACAACAAAAAAAAACCTTTGAAGTTCTTATTTTTGATGTCCTGAGGAAATGCAGGTCTTCTTAGTCATCTACAACTACTCCTCACCGCTGCTCCCATCTTATGCACAGCTATCACAGCCCACCTGATCTGAATGCCAACTATGTTTAGAAGCCTTTCTACTGTGAGGAGCTCACCTTCACTGTGAAGTCAACCAGAGTCAACCTCGCTCTCCGTGGTTCTCCATGCCGCTTGTGCTTCAAGCTTGGCTCACACGCTGGAGTCCCGTCAACTGACATCCCTGAGCTACTCACTTTGGGCCAGTTCCACTTCCTTTGTAGAATGTTGTCCAGTGGGTTATTGAGTACTGACTGAATAATTTTTTTTAACTTTTGTATGAGCCAAATGCTGCCCATCCGTCTTTCATATCGATTCTCCTTAAGGATTTGTTAGTGCTGCACTCTGGATCAACACTTTCAAAACCTTTCTTATTTCATAATGATGTGTATATTCAGAGCTAATTAGGAAAGATTCTGACAGACAGATTCTTCTGTGACAACTGATATATAATCCTGTTTCATTTGCAGGATACATATCCTGATCTGCTTCTTTTCTCTTCTTTTTCTTTTGATCCTTTATTTATTTATTTGGCACAGGGTCTCTCTATGCAGCGCAGAATCATAGTGATCGTCCTGTCTCAGATTCCTCAGTGCTGAGCTAACAGTGGTGCATCAATGCCTGGTTTTGGAGGAAGACACGGCATATGGTACTGTGGATTGAACCCAGGAGCTTGTGTTTGCCATGTAGGCCCTTAGACCGCTGAGCTATCTCCCCAGCCCCTTGATCTGCTTTTACTCTGTACTCTCAACCTGCTCCTGCTCTAGTAGATATATGGTTTTTGTTCTAAATAAAATAAAGAGTAATTTATTTTCACATGTGAATAAAGGTATGGAGTGCTATGGTGGATGATTTAGTCAAGTTGCTTTTTTTTTTCTTTAAACTTCTTACTGTATTCTCCAGCTCAAAGTATGATCCTCTGTACAAGTTAACACATATAACAGTTCTATAAGAAAAATGAATGAAAATGGTTTCTTTTAATGATAATTATTACTGTTAATAGATCTGGATATAATTTACCAGTTATTTATTTATTATTACTTTATTTATTTATTACAGGGTCTCACTCTACAGACTGAACTCATAGTGATCCTCCTGTTTTCAGCCTTCCAAGCTCTGGAATTACAGATGCACATCACCATTCCTAGTGTAGTTATTATTGCACTTTATTACCTTTAGGTACATTTTCTATTTTCCATAGGAAATGTAAAGTTGTTGTTTAATCCTGCAAAATGAAAAATATATATAATTTCTGCCTTTGAACACATTAAGTTTTCATACTTAAATAGTTATAAAGGAAAGTGAAATATTCTATGTGTATGAAAAAGTCTGACCAGATCAAGAAAAGAGGACTACCTCTAACAAAATGAGATAATAACACATCTTACCACACTTCTTACCTGTGGATTCATTTTTCTTTCTTCCTGAAGCCCACATATTTCTCACTAATTAGACTTTCAGCTCATTGGTAACCATTTCCTACACACCAGCAAATGTAACCTTTGAGTTTTCCCTGAAGTAACATGCAATTAAAGTGTTTCTGTTGCTAAAAGCTACATCCTGAAATTGGGCACAAACACTTCTGGATTATTTATAGTTGGGATAATCCATGCTGCTCCTCTTTTATCGCAGAAAATTATCTGTAATACATTCCATAAATGTGATAATTACTTAAAATAAAAATAAATCTCCTCTATACTTGTAGGAATAATTTTGATATTTATACTCTGGATATTTATGATATAACATCTGTCCAAAATTCCATAAACTATTTAAGTTAACTGTGATGAATTGAGTAAACTTGTAGGAAGATTTTTTGTTAAACTATAATAATAAAAATAAACGTTTAAAATCAAACAGGATTTCCACATTTTGCATTATACCCTTGAGATGACATTACATAAAGACATTTTGTTATTTTTATCTCAAAAACAGCCTACTGAGAAAACTTGAACTCTATGAATAGCTTAAATTAATGTTTTAGCCCTTTCAAATAAGATGTGATACCTTTGTCCAACATTTGTTGGTTTACTTGCAATAAGTAAACAATCTAATATCTGATTATATACGTTAACCTGGAAAGCAAAAGAATGACTCAACATTTCTTTAGAGTTTCTGTCTTTTTCAAATAGCAGACTGTGCTCCCTGGAAACACAGTGTGATGAGATAAAGGTTTTTCAGTAGAATATTGAGTCATTTTATAGATAAAAGAAATCAATTCCAGTGTGATTTAGCATAGTATGAAAGTTAAATATATGAAGCATGTAGTTGTTGTTATGAGTCTTTCCCACCTGGGAAACATTCTGAGTAGAAATTTTTGCTATTAGTTTTTTTTTTTTTTTTTTTTTTTTTTGCGGAACCGGGAATTGAACTCAGGCCCTTGCGCTTGCCAGGGAAGCGCTTATTCCACTGAGCCACCTCCCCGGCTCATCAATTTTTGCTATTAGTAACATTAACCCATTCCTCTTGATTCTCTCTGTCTTCTAATATAATTATTGCAGAGCTGCCAAAGGTAGTTGCACAATAGATTATTATTTTTCCAATTAATGCTTTCATCATTCTTCTGTGTGGGATATTTTAATCCATTTTTTAAAATCTTACAGATGTTTTTAAAATCATTGTGAAAATTAATCTGTTGCATTAACTTCATTTGATTAAGAAATATCTAGAAAATTACCAAGCCACATTCCTAGGTTGAGTAGTGGAGAAGCAGCCTCTGGTACTATGGACAGCTCCTGCCTGGGGCCTCTCCATTCATTCCCTTGCTCAGCTCCATGACCATCAAGGACTAGAAAGGTTTTCTTCTTCTCACCCTTCTTCAATAATGTTTTACCTTGGAAGCAGTTGACTGTGGGCTGAATTCCCCAATTAATTTCAACCTTTCATCTTCTAAATTGTGTTAAGTATTTTGTCTAGTAATGAGAATGCTAACATAATTATTTCACATTTTTTCCCAAATGAGAATACTTTTTCATGGCACTTGTATCATCTATCATTTTACATTGAATATTTTTATGATACTGCAACCCAAACCTCTGGCAGACTGTAATGAGATATTTTGTCTACAAAAATGAATTCATTAGGTCTACATTCCCAGTTTACTATGGTGTCTGACATGCAGCAGCCAGTCAATGAAAGTTTCTTAAATAAACAATACTTGTAAATCACAATTGAATTACTATTTGTCTTGTTCCATTATAGCCATTCATTTTAGGAAAACCAGAATGACAACTTTTAAGCTTGGGGGATTGATATGGCAACTTTTTCTCACTTCCTAAGTCATATGTTCATCCTGAGTTTTGCTCTCATTTAATTCATCCTCTCATTATATTAAGAACTCTTCCATTAGACACTTTTCATGCGTGAGATGCTCCTAAGTGAGCCCTTTATATATGCACACATACACCTGTATATGTATTCCATGTAGCTTTTGAAAGTCCAGTACAGTACAGTGGCTAAAGCATAATATTTTCAGTATTTTTCTCATCTACTTAACCATTTAGGAAGTGTTTGTTTTAAAGCTCTACCAAGTGAAGAAGACATTTTAAAAAATCACTGTCATAGTGTTTGTAACATTTCAAAATTGTATAAAATGCAGAAAGAATAGGGTCTTAGAGACCTCTGGAAGACAGGTACCAGAACTAAACCAGCCTTCAGAAAATTTTCTTTGGCAATATGTGTGGACATATACATACTCGCATGGAGGTAGCTACAAGAAGCTGTGTGGATAGAAAGGCACTCCGAAAGAACAACAATTTTCACAGAAACAGAGTTGAGAAGCATGGTTTATGATTGAAGACTGAAAACAATTACAGAATGTTGGCATGTAATGTGAGGCCAAAAAAAAAGAGCTGATTGAATAGAGACCAAATTGTTGGGTAAGGGTTTGCATATTTTCCCAGAATCATTTAAAAGCAATTAACAGGTCTCAAACAGGAGATCATATCATAACATTTCAGATGAAAACAAATTAAATGAGCAGAAATAACATTTTGAGGTTGTAATAAATACAGAAAGACTAGGAGTCTAAGAAATAGGTGAAGTGGTGAAACTAGAGTTGAAATAATGTAGATAATGATAATGAAATAGGTACTAGTAAGTAAATTATTTAATGATAGAATGTTAGAAGCAAGAAGGCAAACCATGTTAATTAAATATGTGGATATTGGGGCACTTTCTAAGATACTATAGCCAGAAAAATAAAATACAAATGAATGAATTATATGATAAAATACAAGGGGGACCATTATGATCTTAAAGATAATAAAATAAGAATATTTGAAAATAAATTTTAAGTTAAAGAAGTCAAGTTTAATATGAAGATGTTTGATAAAAGAAAATTCATAATATTGCTTAAAAATATAATACCAGTCTCAGTCATCATTATAAAGGGAAAATTCTATTTGTATTTTTGGCATTTGAACTGCGTAGTGAAATGAGCAAGACAAATGTGACAATTTTCGAAGGGAACTAGGATGAAGTAAATTTAAATGTCACTTGATAAAAAAGGATGGAATTGAGGGATAACAGTGACTGGGTTGAGGTATTCAATGAATCACTGACTTTTTTAAATTAAGAAGAAATAAATGATTAAGCATTAAGGTAGGAAGAAGTGAGCCAGGTGTGAAAGCTATTAGTGGAAGTGGAGGAATTGCATAGATCATTTGGAAAAAAAAATGCAGAGTGATATGGCATGACTTCAAATCAATGATAGTAGCTAAGCAGAAAGTAGGATTGTGAAGGAGGCCTCAGTGATCGATGGAATAGAACTTGTGCTGCAGCATACAAGAATGTGATATTAACTCACCCTTCAATGGAGTTTGAGGTAGGTAGTGGGAAATAGGAACATTGCCACTTGTGCGTCTTTACCAACATCTTATGTTTATGATTTCTTTGATTGAAATGAAGAATCTATAATACATATTAAGTGTTTTTCAAGTGGAACTCATGGACAACTGTTACTAAATAACATTTTTGTATATGTCTTCATGGAGAAATTGAAGGGATATGCCAATCCCTGGTGGCCTCTTTTTTATGGTGTGAAATGTCAACAGCAAATAGATGCTTGGAAAATGATAGCAGGGAAAATTTGGCAACTTGACATCTACATGATAGCTTGTGTTAATCTTACTTATTCTTTTCAGACAGTATAAAACAGAAAGTACAGAGAGAGCTTGTACCGACTATTTTGTATTACACACTATCCTCAAACAAATTGTAGACCAGAGAGGTATTTGTAGTGTCTGCTAAGACCTCACTCAGATAGTTACCCTTTTTCAAGTGTCCTGAAGGAATGAACTCTCCAAAACTGTAGAATCAGGTTTATATTTGAAAAGAAAAGTGTTTTTTTTTCAGAGAAGAAAAGAAAAGATTATATTTTTTCAAGCTCTAAAAATCATTTATGCTCAAAAAAACTCATTCAGTGTTTTAAAATAACATTTCACATTTCTTTAAAAATATTCTTCTTTTCATCCCTATTGATTAATCAGTGATTGTACTTTTTCTCCAGCTGTCAAGAAAGTATTCTGCACTGGTGGGAACAGCCGGTCCCAGCCCAGACGCAACGTTGTGAGATCCTCTTCCACCCCTCCTTGGGATCCGCCCCAACACTCTGCAGCACCCCACCACCCCGCCCGCTGCGAAAGAATTTCTGCCACCATCTAGGGACCTACAGATCCAGTCCTTGCCCAGGCCTGGTGAGTGTGTGGGAGAGCTTCCATCTACCCTGTACCGGCAGGACCCGTGGGTCTCAGCCCAGGCCCAGCGTGGTTGAGACCCTCTTCCACCCCCTTGGAACACCCCAACTACCACTCCGCAGTACTCCACCTACCCTGCCCATCCAGTGAGAATTTCTGCTGCGTTCTGCAGACCCCCAGATCCAGTCCTAGCCCAGGCCCAGTGAGTGTGTGGGAGAGCTTCCTCTCCCCCCTACTCCACCTTGACCCCTCCAGACGCAGGTCAGGCCTGGCATAATGTCTGGGGTGAAACCCTGCAGCTGCAATCCCTGCAGAGAGAGTAAGGGGACAGAATCACCCAGCTAGTCCAGGAGCAGTACATCTTGCCAGAGGGGCACAACAGGTTCATTCCCAAGGGCAGCAGCAGAAAGGAGCTGAGCACAACAGCCAGACCCAAGCCAGGCACAGCTGGATAAATCTAAACTTTGTAGAGCTGCACCTGAACTTCAGTAAGTGCTAAGGTTATAACTGCACCAAAGATCTACAACAAAGGTCAGAAGGCAGTGCTACACAAAATGACAATGAGAAGGAGTAAAATGCAATCTCAGACCCCAAGCTCACCCATAACAAGTGCAGAGGACAGTAGAACAGAACAAATTGGGAATCACACAGCTGAAATCAATGAATCAAAGGTTTCTGAAATAAAAAAAAAAACAGCTGCAGAAAGGTATAGAGGAACTCAGATTGGAAATGAAAAAAGAAATCCCTGCATTAATAACATCTGCAGTAAAGAATCAAATGCAGAAACATATGGAGGAAACCCAGTGCCCACCCAGAACAAGTGCAAAGGACACTAACTCAGCTCAAATGTATGAATTAATAGTGTCCATAATAAATAAGCAACAGCAGAAAGTCATAGAGGAACTCAGAGCAGAATTCTTTTCTACTAGCTCAGCTCAAATGTATGAATTAATAGCATCGATAGTAAATAAGCAACAGCAGAAAGTTATAGAGGAATTCAGAGTGGAATTTTCTGAAATAAAGAAAGAATTCTCAGAACTCATAACATCTGAAGTAAAGAATCAACTACAGAAACAAAGGGAGGAAACCCAATCTGAAAAAAATACTACAGCAAAAGAATTAATAACTGCTTCTAAAGAAGACATTGATAAAAAAATAAAGGAGATTAGAAAAATGACGGATTCTTTGAATGAGCAATACAGGAAATAAATAGATCACATGAAGCAGATTCAAAGAGATATAGAGGCATTTAAAATCACAATCACAAGCTTGCAAATCTGTTTAAGTGAAAATGAACACAGAGTTTCAGATCTTGAAGATGCTGGTGCAGCTTGTGAAAGGTAAGAAAGGATCTCTTAAAAACAAAAAGGATGCAGGAAAAAATAATCATCACCTGCAAGATGATGCAAAGGTGAACAATGTGAGACTAATAGGCATCAATGAGAAAGAAGGAGTCAATATAAATGATATTAAAATATATGGGCAGAAGTAATAGCAGAATACTTTCCAAATATGAGGAAACAATCTGACATTCAGGTAACTAAACTGAAGCATACAGAATGCCAAGGAACCTCAAACCAATAAAAAACACACCAAGACATATAATAGTCAAGATCTCAGAAATTCAGCATAAGAATAATGTACTGAAAGCCACTAGAGAAAAGAAGCAGATCACATTCAAAGGAAAACCCATCAGAATTACGGCTGACTTCTCTTCACAAAACGTGCAGGCAAGAAGAGCATGGAGCAGAGTACTTCAGGTTCTCTATGAAAACAAATTCCAGCCCAGACTACTATACCCTGCAAAACTCTCTTTCAAGTTTGATGGAGAAGTGAAATACTTTCAGGACAAAGAATAACTAAAGAATTTCATGATGATAAAACCAACCCTACACAGGCTACTGAAAGATGTTCTAGAGAGGGTCCAAAATTATCAGAACTCCATGAATGAGAACAGAAGCAACCAACTAAAAAGGGTAAGCAATTAAACACAGGAGAAAAAGGAGTAAACAACAGGTAAATAGCATGGCAACTGTAAGTCAATACATCTCAATTCTAGCCATCAATGTAAATGGACTTAATTCACCAATTAAGTGAAGTAGACAGGCACAGTGGATTAGGAAACAGAATCCAACAATAGGTTGTATACAAGAAACACATTTAACTCATAAAGACATTCATAGGCTGAAAGTCAAAGAATGGAAAACAATATTACACACCTCAGCACCTCAGAAAAAAGCGGGGTAGAAATCCTATTCTCAGACAGTCTCAACTTCAAATCAGGAATGATCAAGCGAAATAAAGAAGGCCACTATATACTGTTTAGGGGAAAAATTCAAGAGGAAGAGGTAACACTCATAAATATATATGTACCATACATGGGAGCAACCAACTATATAAAGCAAATCTTAATGGACATGAAAAATCTAATATCCAATACCACAATTTTAACAGGAGACCTTAACACACCCTTATCTCCAAAAGATAGGTCAACCAGACAAAACCTTAGCAAAGAAATAACAGAACTGAACCAGAGTTTGAATCAAATGGACTTGGTGGAGGTATACAGAGTGTTCCACCCAAACACAGCTGAATACACATTTTTCTCAGCTGCACATGGGTCATTTTGTAAAATGAACCACATACTGTTCCGTAGGTCATGCTTAAGTATATGCAAGAAAACAGAAATTATCCCATGCATATTATGTGACCACAGTGCAATGAAACTGGAAATAAATGACAAAAGAAACCAGAAAAAAGAAAGTATTCTAAGAGTCATGTATGACTTCTCCACAAAAAAGAACTTATATTTAGGTGGGAACATATTTGAAAGGAAAAAAATCACTATAGTGAAAACTTATGATATAGGACAAAATAAACTTCTTAATCTACAGATAATCTCCAATCTATGGTGGTTCAACTTATAATATTTAAACTTTCAGATGATGCAGAAATGACAGCTGTGCAGTAGAAATCACACTTCAAATTTTGAGTTTTACTTTTTTCCAGCCTGATATTATGTAATGATATCCACTCTCTGATCCTAGTCAACCACATGACTGCAGGAGAAAACAGCTGGGAATCCTCTGGAAACTGGCTTCTTAATCTATAATTTAGGGTAAGTTACGTATTTCAAATGAATATTTGACTTGATGATACTTTCAATTTAAAATAGTTTTCTTGAAACATAATATCTTCTTTTTTTTAATTTTTTTTTTATTTTTATTTATTTGAGAGAGAGAGAGAGAGAGAGAGAGAG
>NW_004524751.1:3680977-3686018 GCF_000260255.1 Octodon degus
GGATTGAACCGCGGTCCCTGATGCCTTGCCAAGCTTGTTCTAAGTAGGTGCTTTAGACCACTGAGCCATCTCTCCAGCCCCAACATAATATCTTCATCATTCAAGAAGCTATTGTATTAAAATACTGCCAAGAGAGTACAGATTTACCAACATTTAGAGACCAGTAAATACCAGAGATATTGATTACTGTGATTGTCCTTTAAAAGAACTTATTTTCACATAATTTTTTTAAAGAAGTTTTTTATTTTATTTTATTTTTTTAAGAATTATTTATTTATTTATGTATTTATTCATTTATTTTGTGTGTGTGGCCAGCTCAGCCCACCAGGGGGCAGAGCTGGCTGGCATGTGGTACTGGGGGATTGAACTAAGGTCCCTGTGCTTTGCTTAGTTTAGCTTGTTCTAAGTAGGTGCTTTAGACCACTGAGCCATCTCACCAGACCTCACATAATTTTTTTTTACCTATAATTCTTTTCTGTTTTCTTTTTTTAATGTATTTTTATACAGGGTCTCACTATGCAGCTCAGACTCCTAGTGATGCTCCTGTTTTCAGCCTCCTCAGTGCTGGGACTACAGGCACATGCATCTGCGCCCATCTCAGTCACATGCTTCACATGCCCAGGGCTGGGGCCAGAGAGGCATGTGGTACCAGGTATAGAACCCTGGTCCTCACTCTTGCCTAAGCAGGCACTTAGTCTGCTGAGCTATCTTGCCAGCCTCCACATAATGGCTTAAGATGGTAAGGTCTAGAGTCAGAAGAAGCTGTGAATGGAATCTTACCTAGTAAACAGCATTCTAATATTAGGCAATTTTCTACATCTACAAAATGGAGGCAATTATACAACATTCCTCGCTGACATAATGTGAGAATAAATTCAGGGAATGTACATGCTTTTCTCTCTGTGGTGCTTGCTTCATAGATTATGTCTGATGAATGAAAAGTATGATGTTCTCATTAGAAATGACCTTTCCTTCAAGATTTGGCCTTTTCTCTTTGTTATGGCTTTCAAACTAGTATACACTATTACTCTTAATTCTTCTGATAATAGCATGTGTCTCTGTATGAATGGCCTCGTAGTGGTAAGAGGACACATTTCCAATTGAATTCTTAACATGCAGGTAATGAATCAAGTAATATTGATGGCTAAATTCTTAGATGATTTTATAAAAACAAAACAATAGAGAATGGAAACCTACCTGGCACTCATCTGAAGAGTAAAATCTCATGGGCATTACATATGTAGGCTTGGAGGGAAGCCTATTCCACCACATGTAGGAAATTAAAACTAAAAGGTAGTGTCCAAAAGCATTAAATTTAACTAGCAATTTTTAAACCTACCTTTGATATTGCTTCACATAATGGAACCTCATTTTTTGTGGGAATTCAAATGAATCAGCCTATTTGTCTTCTTCTTCTGCCTCTCCTATTTGTTTAATTTAATTTTATATTTTTGTACTGCGAATCTATATCAGGTCCTTGCCTTTGCCAGGCAGATGCTTGTACCACTGAGCTATTTCTCCCTGGCTCTTTGTTTAGTTTTAATAGTGGCCCTAATTAAGTGTGTCTGAGACATGGTTGTTAGCAGTCAAACCTCATTTCAATTGCTTAATCAATGAAGCAAATATATCTTCTGGAAACTGTATCAGTTTTCCCTTTCTTTTCTCTAGCAAAAGTTTAAATGTTATTCATGTAGAACTTAAAGAAATAGCATAAAAAACACTGCAATTAGTCACTGGTTTCCTGTGTGATCAACCTAAGTGCAAATAAAAACAAGCTTCTGAGCATGAATTAACCATGTATGTAATCCAAAGTTTCCCTCTGTGTTAGCATGGTGATATACTGTAAGAATTAATTTAGAAAATATTAAAAAATCACATTATGTAGGTAGGTGCTAGAATGAGAAAATATCCTTCATCCTCACTTCCCAAAGAAATATAATTGCATTCTCTATTGTATACCATTAAGATTAGAAAGTCATTCATTGCTCTCTTCTACATTTTAGACTGTTTAATATAGTTTAAATAGATAGATGAAAGTTCACTGTTAGAATTACTGTAAAATCTGGTATAGGTATATAAAATTAGACTGAGTAACACATTCAATTTCTTGAGAAAACAATCCTCAAAATGCTGGTTCCTAACTATGGAAAGCTCTTCACCCTTCAAGAGACATTTGACAATGCCTAAAGAAATTATGGTTGTCACTAAGTAAGAAAATGACACTAAAAAATAGTGGGCATGAGCAGGAGATGTTGCTAAATATTGTACAGTGCATAGAAAGGTCACCTCATGAAAAATTTTGTGGTCCAAAATGTTAATAATGCTATGATTAACAAATCCACACACTAGCTTAGAGAAGTTACAGAACAGAGCAGAATGGATTCTCTCTGGAAAGAGACCACATGCACAGAGAAAGGGGATGGAAAAAGAAAACTCATTTACCAAACTTTTACTTCAGAATTTATTAGTTTGATAATTCACTCATATTGTCTTTGTGACATAGGGGGGAAGAAGACAAGCTGGCTGACAGAAAAGCTGTTGTCCTTAAACAGAAATAAATAAGGAGAGGGAAAAGGCTGATTCCTCACTCTACTACCTATTTCCATGATGTAATGGTTCATATTCTCTAAATTGATTCTCATATTATGAGACCATGAAATATGAGGAAAGTTTGCATTAAACACTTATTCAATTTTGAACTTAAGATATACTTATTCCATTTATGATAACATTGTACTATACACTTAATTCATACTTTATGCATGATCATATTTATTCTTACTAAGTAGACCATATATTTTTAGATATAAACTAAGATGACAAGTTTTTCAAAAGACATAAAACATGGGCAGAAAAAAAGGAATCTATTTTCTTAGCTTCAATTTTCCTGGTGAACACTTTTCCTGCTATTGAGAAAAGTGGTAACATTTTTGGGGGGAGGGTTGGGCAGAACTGGGTATTAAACTCAGGGCCTTGCACTTGCCAGGGAAGTACTTATTCCACTGAACCATCACCCCAACCCTAAAAGTGGTAACTTTTAACAGTCAGAAGTTTATGTTCTGGTGTCAAGCAAAGTAATCATTTGTTAGCTCTGCAATTTTATTTAATATTAAAAAGTTTTCCCTGATCATGTGTTCTCAACTCTAAAAGAGACTAACTTTAGTACCAAAATCATCCATTTTTTATTTTTGAGGAATGCATTACATGATGCATGTCAAGTATGTATCACAATATCTGGCACATAGGAAACAATAACAATTATAGTCGCTCCAGTTCACAAGGAAAAATGATAACAGTAGGACCAGTATCTATTCATGATATGCTTGGGCAAAAATAAGAGGGATCAATCACACTGTATGGCCAGCAGAGGTAAGAGCGGTGACCTAGGATGCAAGAGAATGGAGTGGAAGCCATGTAGTTGCTAGGCAAACTTTGAAAGAAGGTACCATAGAAAGACTACAGACTGGGGCTGGGGAGATGGCTCAGTAGAATAAGTGCTTCCCTAGCAAGCACAAGGGCCTGAATTCAATCCTTGGTTCCACAAAAGGAAAAAAAAGAAAGAGAAAGAAAGAAAGAAAGAAAGAAAGAAAGAAAGAAAGAAAGAAAGAAAGAAAGAAAGAAAGAAAGAAAGAAAGAAAGAAAGAAAGAAAGATTGCAGACTATAGCTACAACACATGTGGCATGTGAATGGAGCCAGATAAACATAATGTGTAGGAGAAAGGTTGGCTAGACATTAAAGATAATTAAGGAAATTGCAGGACACCAATATCAGTGTTTCTTTCAGTTTGGAGGAAAGCATTAATTTAGTACATGAGAAGGTGTTACTCAACAGCCCTTCAGGTAACACACTTCTGAAGGTTTTTCTCTATTTCATCAGAAGATAACTAAGGGAACAAGAGAATATGGAAGAAGAAAACAGGCAACCAGTGTCAGTGCTGACATGTTTGTATTAACCACACAAGATTTAGAATCTCAGTCATTTGGAAATAATGATAAGTAGAAATCAGAATTGCTGTATCTAATAAATTTACCAGCACATAGAATATATTAACTTTCTATCAGTGATTTTTGGGCTGTCATTCAGATACTTTCCAAATATCCAATGAAAGTTTCTGATCAAGTGTAATTAAAATTAGAACCAATTAACTATATGGATCCAGGAGCCCAGAGAGATGCCTAGGAAAAACATCTCACACTTATGTCTCAAAGGTGTATCGATTCTATCTGCACTAGTGGTAACTGAGCAGGCTTTGTTAACCAGATAACCTATCCTGCAGGAGGAGGTTGACACAGTTCTGGCTGTGTTAAGTAGGATCAGTGGCCTGTGCAATAGAGCCTTTCCCCCTTCCTCCTGCTCAGAGAGCTAGGAAGTCATTGATAGAAAGGTGCATGATAAACAAGGAATCAGGTGGGAACATGAAGTGAAATTGCCGAGATCCTGCTTTTTCTTTACTGTCCACATAGAGGTTAATTTCCAAACCCACTTTGCAAGTTTTATTGCTAGTACAGTAGAGAACACATCATGGAGAAAAATCTATAAGAAAAGAAATTATATAGTTAAGAGATTTCCTTGTACATTTGATTCTTTGGGATACTTTGTAAGAACCGTTAGAGAATGGTATCTTACAAACATTTCAATTTTCCCAATTATCTCAATTATGCAGTTCAATAACCAAGCACAAAAATTAGATTATTTCTGGCATTCTGTGAAAAGACAACTCAATTATCATTTTCTTCTTTCTTAAGAACTCAATCAAAACTTGAAGAATTTAAGTTGGAACACTTCAACATTATTTATTTTTTAAGAGCTCAACTTTAAATATGGTCACTTCTCTATCTTCATAATAAGATGTTAATATTTAGTCTTTGGAAATTTTTGGATCACACCTTATAGTTTAAACAACACCCATTTATAATGCAATATATAGGTAAAAGAGATGTCTTCCATATACCAATTTCATCATTGTCAAAGTAAATACATAATTTTGAAGCAAACTATCATATAAACTCAGTCTAAAACTGAGATAGGGCTGGGGAGATA
>NW_004524751.1:3686654-3695285 GCF_000260255.1 Octodon degus
TACATTTTTAGACAATCTCAATAGTCTTTGTCAAAATGCTCTGACCAATTTTCATAACACAGTTTCTTAAATCAATTCGAATAGCAACAGTTTGATGTCATGATTATGATACACTCTCCAGGCACTGTGCAAAATGGAGAAATAAATCTAAAATTGAAACCAAATCAACACTTATCTTCTTGAGCTTTAAAAGTTGATAATATAACATAATTTTTTCTGGTAGTTTTAGAGTAATTTATGTATAAAGTAAGACATAATGGAGCATTGTCTAGCTACCATGAAGAAGGGTGGAAAAGTTGGAAATGCGGGATGTGTGAATTTTTCTGAATGTAACATAATCTGTCTAATTCCCATGGATTTGCATAGGCAGTTTTCTTTAGGTAGAAAATCACGCTATTTTATTCCTATGTGTTATTCAACAGTCAATTCAGATGTCAAATTGCCTAGTTTACATACTTCTGCCTGACTAAATTTTCAGCTAGATGTTAAGCATTTTTATCCTTATTTGGTTTTTGCAGATATTATTCATCCAAAAATATTTGCTAAATGAAAATTTTATCCATCTTGGGTAGTAAAGTTGACAGGTAATCAGATTCAGCTACAAATAATGAAAGAAAGTATAGTCTGGAGAATATAGGATGACAAAAAGAAAAATATCATGATTTATGACACTACTGTTTGTTCCGTCATCTATCTCTAAATGTCAAATTCATCCTATAAAATCTTAAATTTTGTTCCTGTTTTTAATCAGCTATACACCTGGTAATTCTATTGTGACAGATTTTTAAACCTTCTCTTAGCATACCAAAGATCATGACCTTAGGACAGTACCTAATGTGCAGTTTTACTAAAAAATTTGCTATAGAGTTTTACATCCTTATCCATCATGAAAAAATAATATATATGCTTAGGCATAATTGTTTTTAATTACAATTTGTAGATCTACTTTTCTACCTGTAATTTCCTCTTACCTTATCCTTAACTAAAAAATTTTCACTAAATTCTCACTGTGCCCTAAACTGTAGTAAACAAAACAAGGAAGACTAAAATAAATTTAAATCACAAAACAACTAATTGTGATGTTTATACCTATGTAGAGAAAAAAAAATATAGGTCAAGGATGATGGGACATAGTGTAAGCATTATAAATACTTGTGGAATGACTGGGAAAAGTTTATTTTTATAAGACAAGTATCATAAGCTTAATAGTGATGTAGAAATGAAAGAAATTAAGGAACAGGGTTGGAAGGAGACACAAGTAAAAATTTAGCTAGACATCAAGAGTTGCGATACTTTAAGGAATTCAATAATGGAACATAGAAAAAGGAGCAAAACTGTCCACAGAATGTCAAGACGTTTTCATACAGAGGAATAAACAAAGATATAACTTGAAATTTTCAAAGAAAGTTTGCCAAAAATGAACATAGCATATGCAGATATTTGTTGTTCTCTAAATTCACACAGATGTTGGGTGGCACTGACCTTGAATGTGTAGGCACACAGTTATTTATTCGTACACCACAGGGTTTCCTGCTGTGATTTTTCAACAGGTGAGTCAATTTTATTCCTTATGCATCATTGTTTATGTTGCTGATGTTTGCTTGCATTGTTTAATCTTACTTCTTTTCTCCTCCTCTCTGATGTGTTATAGACCTTTGATTAGTGTGACATAGGTGTTCTAGGATTATGTCCAATTTGGTAAGACTGCAAAGTGTAACATGGGCTACTAGTTTGTGGCTCAGTTTGACTAGCAAATATCTTGTACAATCAAACAAGAAATGCTCACAACTAAATGCAAAACAACAGACCTTTCTCAGTGAGGTCAGAAAATGGCATCTGTTACTCTCACCTGAAAGAACTTTCCCTTTTTGTTTACAAGGCATCTGATGAATAAGAAAGTGCAAAACACAGACAGCACAGATCTTTGGGAGAGATGTCAGTAATTAAGGGAATTTGCTTTTGTGCTACAGATGGCAGATGCTAGAATTGTTTAATGTAAATGAATTTATAGTGCATAGTTGATTTCTCAGTAGAAAAATGCTGTCATTGTTTTCATTTCCTGTGTTGGTGGCAGCTCAAGTGTATGCAGTGGTAATAGTTTGCATTCTGATAGAAGGAAGAATAGATGTTTCCATTCATAGATAAGCTTCTTTTTGAACAGGAAAACTGAATTGCCTTTGGCAAGACATTTCTGAAAGATGCTCACTCACAGCAAGGGTGGTTTACACATGGCTATGTACTAATATATCACTTAACGCTTGTGGGAGGATGGGAGTGGGAAAATTGGCTCATTATAGTTATTTTTTGTTGTTGTTGTTGTTGTTAAAAATGTAGTCTTTTAGATGCCTTTACTCCTTTGCCACCACTAGATTTAACCCTCTATGGTTTTAAGTTTGGAAAGAGAGAGAGTACAAGCAGAAGGGAGGAGGGAAAATGTCAGAAACATTCCACATTTTTCTTATTTATTTCCTAGCAAATACTTTGTGAGAGCTTTATTCACTACATCTCTTGGACTCTCTCTTCTTTCTCATCCATTCGTAACTCACACTTTATTTTAAAGCTATTGACTGATGATGGAAAAGCTTTAATCAGAGTTTTATCCTAAAACTAAATTGATGTTTGGTTCCTTGTGTTGTTAAATTTCATGGCATCTGTACAATTGGAAAACAATGCAGATGTCTTGGACCAGTTACGCCAGCGGAGGTACTTATCTCATAAGGAGAACCTCATGTTTAGGGAACTACTCATCATACTCCTCACACTTAAAGCACACAGTCAAAAGAAATAATAGCAGGTGTAAAGGTCAGTGAGTACAGATCACATATTAAACATAGCACATCCTTAATACTCTCAGACTTGTGGATGGAAAGTTAGCAACAGTTCAGAGTCAGCAGCTGCACACAGAATGTAGCAGGCCGTTCACATGAGAAAAATGCATTTGTACATCTGTGTCTGCTCTGGCCACATTCTGATTCTAGCACTTATAACTGATACGCTTCAGCCTCTAGGGCAGCAATCAAAGGCACAGGTCGAACCAAAACAGAAATGGTTGTGCTTGGAAGAAAGCATTTATGAGAGTATGGCAAACAGCTCATTTAAGGGGTTTTCAAAATACAGTTGTACTATTGTTCAGCAGCTCCATTCTGAAGACTCTTAAAAGCATTCATCTAAAAAATTGTAAGCTCATAAACACAGTTCTGTCTTTTTCAGTTCTACACTGTTATTTTCAGCAATAAAGGATGGAAGATTGAACAAGAAGAGCTTCAGTGTAAACTAATTTTCAAATCTAGGAAGCAAAGTCTTTAAATACTAATATCTGTCACTTTTAAAATAGGGATATACGCTTCTGAAATGGTGTCAAAAACTTGTGTTGGTGCCAAGCAGGTTATTGCACTTGTCTCTGGGGTTTGTGGCCGTCGCACAGAAGCAGATTTCTCTAATTGCTAACTTCCCTTCTGTGCGTGCATGTGTTTTGCACTTTCCTTTTCCTCAGCTCTCTTGTGGACCAACACAAGAGAATTTGGAAGCTTAAAGTATTTTCAACTGTCAGCGTGTTTAATAGCTGTTACCTTCTTAACACCACTTTTTCTTGGTCTTGCGCTAGACATTTGATGCATTCTCACTAATTTTTGAAACAAGTAAAAAGATAGTTTTTCATTTAAATGCTTTGTGCTAATGCCTCTGGAAATTAAAGGCAGTTTCTCAGTACCAGGAACATTCTACTGTCAATATTTAGCAAGAACATAGGCCCTCAGCTGAGCAGCTACAAGAAGAGAATCCTACCAAAGGTATGGAGAAACTTGGACATAGAATATTTCCAAATCCAGCCACCAGATGAAGATGCAGCCTCTCAAACAGTCATTGGAGATCTCAGTGAAAAGATTCAACTAAGCCAGGACTGGAGTCTTTGTTATAGAAAACGTAAGGTACTAAGCGCATGTTGCTTTGAACACGTGAATTGGTGGTAATTAATCACACAAAAACAGAGAAGTGCATGGTATAAATTTGTATTTGAGGATTTGCAACATAAAGACAACAAAGAGACTAGATAACAGCAGAATGAAGATGAGTTTGTATTAATATGAAAGAAAAAAATCATTAACCAAGAATTTTAGATTGCATTAAAAAATGAAATAATTGAAGGGCCAGACAGATAGCTCAGTGCACTAAGCACTTGCTTAGGCAAGCACAGGGGCAGGGTTCAATCCCTGGCACTGCATGCCACACTTATCCTGACCCCAGGCACGCTGAGCATATGATGGAGCCTGGGCGTGATGGCGCATGCCTGTAATCCCAGCATTAGAGAGGCAGAAAGCTATAATCCCTACAAGTCCAAGCTGTATAGTGAGACCCTGCATACACACACAAAAAAAAGAAAGAAAGAAAGAAAGAAAGAAAGAAAGAAAGAAAGAAAGAAAGAAAGAAAGAAAGAGAAATAATCGACTGTCATAGAATAAAAAGTATCAAGATGCACTTTTTTAAAAAATAAATGTATTTAGTACAGGATCTACAGGGTCTCACTACCCAGATTGGGCTAATAGTGATCCTCCTGTTTTTCAGCCTCCCCTGTGCTGGGATTACAGGCATGTGCCACTATACCTGGTCACTGTGACTTGCTCAGCAGTCCTGGGGGCAGGACTGGAATAGTATTGGAGTGCCAGGAATTGAATCCCCATCCCTGTGCTTAGTCTGCTAAGCTGTCTTGCTGGTACCTCTCCCCCCAGCTTTTTTTTTTTTTTTTTTTTTTTTTTTTTTTTTTTTTAAGATTATGTTTTCTACTGCTTCAGGATCCTGTCAGATCTTAGCTGCCATATCTTCTCAGGCTTCATTTGCCTATGAGAATTGCTCAGAAATTCCTGGGTTTTGATGACCTTGAGAGTTTTAAAGAACACATGTTAGGTATTTTGTAGTGGTTCTCAACTGGGATTTGTCTGACTTGTTTCTCATGATTGAACTGAAATGGGGGTCTTTGTCTGGAAGAGAGCAGAGATACTATTCTCATCTTAATTGTATCAATGGCACTGTCAACAAGACTTAAAAGCCTTAATGTTAAACAGGGTCATCTGGCTGAGACTGTATTTGCTATTTGTCTATATGTATGAGTTTATTCTTTTGTTCTGTTTTGTTTTCCAAAGAAAAATAAGGAACTATGCAACTCATACTTAAGAAGTGATGAGCTTCCTGGATAGATTAAGCAATGATAGTTATTAGGATAGAAATCCTAATTAGGAATGCAGTCACATGACATAATGGCAATAGAGAAATATTGGCCTAGACACATATCACATATATACAATATGTGTTCTCAAACATATCTGTAATATATATTTAATATGTTTCTGTCTATATGAAATGTTATTTTCCATACTGTGCCTGCTTTAGCAGTAGGGATGACCTCTTGTGAGCCAGAGAGAAACGGAAAAGTTTAAAATGTTATGAGTTTTCAAATGATCCCATGAAACACTGTCAAGTTAGTAATGTCACAGAAGCAGTAGGACTGACTCAGAACAAGGACACTGTGAAAACACTGATGGGGTGAGGCGCACGAAGTCCTCTTGGGACTGCAGCATTCTGTCATCAGAGAGGTATGTAAAGGAAGCTACCCTACAAATCGTATAATTGATAATAAGGAAGAGTAACACAAGTAGATGCAATATAAGAATTACTATAAATGAGCCCACAAAATTTTCTGAAAATGTGCTCTGAATTTTACAAACTGAAAATATAATACCATCTTTTTCCTGCTTTTCTATGTTTTTAGTACATGGTCTACAGGGTTTCACTACATAGATTGGACTGACAGTGATCTGCCTGTTTACAGCCTCCCAAGAGCTGGGATTACAGGCGTGTGTCACCACACCCAGTCTCAATTGCCATCTCAGCAAGCACTAGTTGGGGGAGTGGCACGGCAGGCTCAGGAATCAAACCTCTGGCTCTGGGCCTGCTTGCAGACATCCATTCTCTTTAAGGTAATATTATTTTCTATTTTTTTTTAACTGAAAGAAACTATGGCTAACAGTTTATTCATTTTCAAATATGAAGAAAAAGCACAGGATACTTCTGTGATTCTGTAATTGCCCTGATGATTATGACTAGCAAAGCTGAAAAATGTGGTTGGGTTAACATCTAAGAAACTTCTGCTAAACCACTTCTCAGACTCAAACTTCTTTCTTTCATAAACTGGTGGAGTTTTTGTTTTATTTTCTCAGCTGTATGAGTTCAATACTAGACCTATGCATACTCAGAAGAAAACATGGACACCCAAGAAGAGGAAATGTAGTGGTCAGTATGACAAAATGTGTGTGCTCTGAAACATTATGGAGTATATTGTTTTGCCTGACATACAAACATCTTATTAATTATGAAAGCTTCACTATATATATATATATATTCTACTTATTACTCAGAGATTATGAATATGATGCATGTGCATATTCAGTGTAATTAAATGGTCTACAATTCACATGATTTTATAATCTTATCACAAACTAGATATGCAACAGGCATAGAAATGCTTAGAGTGGTCTTTGAACCCTGGAATAGAACAAATGTGATCTATACTATCATGAATATAAGCAGAACCTGATGTATATGTACACTCAGGTATATAAATATCTTATACTAAAGATATTTTAAAATTTGAATCTTAAAAATTGGTGTGTAAGTTCTGCTACCATTGGGATGTCCTCATAAGTTCAAGCCTTGGTCCCCAGTTTGAACTGTGAGAGTGGGATCCTGGCCCCTTTCTGTGTCTGTGTCTGTGTCTGTGTCTGTGTCTGTGTCTGTGTCTGTGTCTGTGTCTGTGTCTGTGTCTGTGTCTGTGTCTGTGTCTGTGTCTGTGTCTGTGTCTGTGTCTGTGTCTGTGTCTGTGTCTGTCTGTCTGTCTGTCTGTCTGTCTGTCTGTCTGTCTGTCTGTGTGTCTTTATTTCTAAGTTTTTAATTTCTTTTTGAGAGAAAGGATCTTGCTAAGGAGCCCAGGGTGTTTTGTCTACTTCCTGGGAAGTGACTGGGTTTGCTCCACACACATTCTTGTAGTCAGAAGACAGAATTCTTAGCAGAAGCCCAAAGCATTGAGATCAACATATCTAGAACTGGAATCTCAAAAACTGAACCCAAATGAACTTTCTTCCTGTGTAAGCTGACTGCCTCAAGTGTTCCTTATAGGAACGGATGCTGGCTGAAAACACTCCCTTTGTTTAGTTTTGTCAATGTTTCTAAATATGAAAGGTCTAAGATTGAACTTGAGAAACAGCTACCATTATGAATTTAATATAGTTTGTATTTGATTTGCAGAACATAAATCTGTACCTATGCCTGTATAGAACAAATAGCAGTCCTAGCAATAGCACAATTTACATTTATTTAATCTATTGATCATTTGCAAGGGACCATGAATGCATTGCACATTTGATAATACACTTATTATGATGATGAAGAAATAATATTAACACATGGAAGTTTTAAAATATTCTATAATAATTTATTTTTATTTTTATTTTTTCACATAATTTTATTGATAAATAGCAATGAGACAGTTGCAAATCAAATTAGTTGGTCAGTTTCAATAATTAACACACTGCATACATTCTTCCTAGTGGTTAATTGCTGTACAAGATGAGGACTTGATATCCTATTTACAAACACCATTAGAAAAAATCATTCTATTCATTAAGAGACTGTAACTATATATCTATCCAAACCACTTTGAATACACAGATACAATCGTCTGTATACCTTTTTTTTTGTTAAGTTCCGTTATTTGAATATTATAGGTGTATAAACTCAGCAAAATATTCTACAAGAGTCCAGTAGCCCATAATAGTATTGGGTCTTCTGCTTGACTGGAAATATCAGAAATTGTTGACATGAGTGCCCGACAGCTCAACATAACAGCATGGTTTTACTTCTTATATTTCGTTTTTATACTTTTCTGCTGGATGGCCAAGACCAAGGTAAAGCAAGACCTATGCAACAAGAGTTGTAGCTTTTGGGTCTGATAAGGTCAATGAAATTCCCTCAGGATTTATCCCGAGATCCTGCACCTCAGATTGTAGAACATTTGTCAGTGCAGCCATGTGGATGAGTCACGGCCATTGCTTGTCCAATGTGCTCTCTGTGAAAGCCTGAGAGAATGTTTTCTCTCCATGTGATTCTCCTTATGCACACTCTACATCATCGACCACTTTCCTCTTTGGCCCCATAATATCCTTGATCAGAAAATTTGGGACACTGCCAAGTTACATGACATTACAGTACAAGTTCTCATATGTCCTGAGTCTTAACTGACCTTGGAAGGCTAGGGCCAAAATGATGGCTTTCCTTGCACCCCTCCTTTCTCTCTAATTTTGATCTGCAAACTTAGGTTGTTAACCATCCAGAAGACAAGCTTATTGTTATTATCAAACAACTTAGGCTGTTAAGCTTAACCTCACTATCAGTCTGCATATCAAACATCTTACGCATAATATGGAACAGGTATTTTTCATCAAGTATTGATATATTGAACTTTAAGTCCCTACAGAATATGATAAAAACATTTAAAAATTAGAATATATTTTTTAAAAAGGCATAAAGAATTATATACTTCTTATGTTTACACATAAGTCCAAAAATCTCACCATATACAACCTT
>NW_004524751.1:3695790-3696371 GCF_000260255.1 Octodon degus
ATTTTAGGGAAGGGTCTACAGGGTGTTCAGAGCTTCACTACTAGATCAGACTCATAGAGATCTACCTGTTTCAAGCCTCCCAAGAGCTGAGATTATAGGCACCATGCCCAATCTCAATTGCAGTCTCAACATGCCTTAGGGGCAGGATGGAACCCCTGGCCCCTGTGCCTGCTTGCAGTTGTTTTAATCTGCTGAACTATTTAGTTGGCCCTTTTATAATAATTAATTAACCATATCTCATCACATTCCTGTGAAGTATTGTGTTGGTTATAGAAAATTAAGTCACCGTAAAACAGATTTTTTCCAATGAAGGAATTATCAATTATAAGTTAATATGTTTTCCAAACTATACTTTAATAATTTTTGGAAATATTATGCTTCATATATTGATTAAGTTATGGATTTACCACAGAGACTTTTGAGGACATGTAACATTCAAATTATAGCAAAAATGAAACATTAAATATTATTTTTCATGTATGTAAGCTAGATAATAAGTCCAAAATTAGGTTTTTATTGCATGCAATTGAAATTGTCATATAATATCATACTTAGATACTGTCTTTTCTAAACAGTTTATA
>NW_004524751.1:3703526-3724574 GCF_000260255.1 Octodon degus
TTCTTCCATACGTTTCTGTATTTGATTCTTTAGTGCAGATGTTATTAATTCAGGGATTTCTTTTTTCATTTCCAATCTGAGGTCTTCTATATCTTTCTGTAGCTGTTTTATTTCAGAAGTGGTTGATTCATTGCTTTCAGCTGTGTGATTTCCAATTTGTTCTGTGTTAGTGTTCTCTGCACTTGTTACGGGTGGGCTTGGGTTCTGAGGTTGCATTGTGTTCCTTCTCATCCTTTTGTGTAGCACTGTCTTCTGCCCTTCGTTGTAGATCTTTGCTGTAGTGATAACCTTCACACGTACTGAAGTTGGAGCTCTACAGAGTTTGAAGTTATCCAGTTGCGTCTGGCTTTGGTCTGGCTGCTGTACTCAGCTCCTTCCTGCTCCGGACCTGGGCTAGGACTGGGTCTGAGGGTTCCCGGAAGTTGGCAGAAATTCCTACTCGGCGGGAGGGGTGGGGAGGTACGGCGGTGTTTTGGGGGGCAGCCGGAGGCGGTGGGAGAGTGTCCGGCCCACGCTGCACCTGGGCTGGGACTGGTCCCGCCAGCGCTGGTTAGCAGGATGCTCTCCACACACTCACCAGACCTGGGCTAGGACTGTGTCTGGGGGTTCCCAGAAGTCGGCAGCTGTTAAATGTTTCATGATAAAGTTATCTAAGGGTCTTTTGTAATCTTCAACTGACTCCCCAAATGACTCATTCTTTATGGCCTTTAATATATTCTGCCAGAAATTTAACTTTGTATGTATTTTCTACCTCAACTCTTTTGATTATTTTAAGTCCATTTTGACATTTATAAAAGAAGAAATTATACTTGTGATGTAAATGCTCATCTAGATAGAACATGAGACTTTTAAAAAATATAAAATAAGAAGTTGTTGACCTGGAAAAGATAAAAGAACATAAGAATTAATTGGTTTGGATCTTAGAAATGATGGCACCTGAAGAAATCATAACTTGGAACAAGACCTGTTGGATACCACAAATGGGGAGGTTTGGAATAATAAAAAGGTTTTACGCCTTAACAAACATCCTTTAAAAATAGTTGATGCTCTAGATTTACAGTGCTTTCTGGGCTCACGGCACAGCTATTGTGCTGTCTCCAGTGTTCTCCCCTTGATCCTGATCCCTGCTCAGTGAAATGAATTTAAGTTACTCATTTAGTACGTCAGCAGAGAAGCTTGTTTTCTTGGTATTTATGTAATAGAAGTTAGCGTGGAAAATTGCCCTTTTGCTATTTCCTCTACAGTACCATAAGGAATTTCAAAATGCAATTTTTCTAATTGCAACAACTCTTAGCTTGATGGGCAAGGTGTCCGATTTCAGGGACAGCATGGAGCAAGTTTGTGGGCTCTTATGATGGGTATTACCAAAGAAGTTACTTTATACTATCGTTGATGAATAAAATTAGGTTGCGTCCTGTCCTACATGAAATTCACATGACATTGGAAAAAAGACCTAAGTAGGTTTTTGTGGCTAAAGGGAGTATACTCACTGAAGCAAAATCATTGAAAGAAGAGTTTATTTTCAAGGTAAATGTGTGCCAAAAAATAACATAATTATGTAAGAAAGAGATAATAACCACAGAACCAAAACCCAAAAATAAATAAAAACTTATAAACTTAACTTATTTGGAAATCTAAAATATTATGCATACTACAAAAGACCAAACAGTCTTTCATAATATATACTCTGCTAAAATGTGACTCAGGTACCCTCGAAGTTACTTTTATTTTCATTTGTTGCCGTAGTTCGTTTTTGTTTTTGTTTTTTTATTTTGAAGACTATAAATAAAAGTAAAAACAAGTTGCAGAAACAAGGAAGCATACAAAAATGTATACATTACAGATTTTCACAATAGCTAATTAACAATGGTTATTATATTACCTATTTTATCCGCATCTGTTGCACAGATTAACAGATATAGTTATGCGGGATTGAACAAATTACTGAATCTTAATACTAGCTTTCAATAAACCCTAATTTTTGTCTTCTACTTTTTGAAAGTTATTTTAAAGAGAGTATAATAATGATTGATGAGGCATTAGAAATGATACACAGGTAGAAGAATAATATCAGAGGTATTGAACCACAGTTTTTGTATTACATGCTGCTGCTCTTGACGAAGTTGCTTACATCACAGATGTCACCATACAGAGCTAGTCAAGATGAAAATTCTCAACATTAACTGCAATTTTAAAAAATTGGTGGAAATTGTTAGTACAATTATCTCACTTATCATGTATATATACTTGTATGAATTTGGCCCTTCCATTTTTTGTATCTTTTTTCATCTTTGTTGTTTAACCCTTAAGTTCAGATTCTTTCCATTTTACTATGTCTTTAATACATTTCAGGTTTTATCTATTCTTTCAGGTTCTTACACTAGGAAGACAATATAATATTTACACATGTAGGTCTGATTTTTTGCACTTATGAGGATAGTCTCTAGTTGCATCCACTTACCTATAAAGGCCTCAAGTTTGCCTTTCTTTATAGCTGTGTAATACTCCCTCCTTTAAAGATACCACATCTTTTTAATCCATTTCTCAAGTAATGGGCATTGTTGTTTCCAAGATATGGAAATAACAAATTGTGCTACTATAAACATGGGTGAACACATATTATTATTACATGATTTTTCAGTTCTTCTTGGAAAGGGAAGAACTGGATTAAAAGGGATTCCCACTTCTAGTTTTTTGAACAGTCTCCACACTGATTTCCATATGGTTGTACCAATCTATATTCCACCCAACAATGGAGAAGGGTCCCTTCTTCCCCAAAGTCTTTCCAGTGTTTGTTACTAGTTGACTTCTTTATGCTAGCCATTTTTTTCTGTGGTGAAATGATATCTCTTTTTTATTAATTTTATTAAGAAACAATAGCAATGAAACAGCTTCAAAACTGATTAGTAGGACAGTTTCAATAAGTAATACAATGCATATTGTTGTCTTCTTAGTGGTTATTCATACAAGATGCAGATGTGATATCCTGTCCAAACACTACTAGGACAAATATCTCTTCTCATTGAATTACAAGTAGCTGTATAACTATCCGAACTATTTTGTATATACAGATACAAAATGGCACCTTCATTTGTAACCCCTTTTTGTTTAGTTTTGTCAAAGATGGGTATTCCATTGCCATTCAAATATTGTAGGTGAGTGATTTCAGTAAAATAATCCAATATACTCCAGGAGTTCATAATAGTAGTGGGTTATCCATAGGACTGACAATGTCATAAGTTGTTGATTTGACCCTTTTACAGGTCAGCATATTAATATAGCTTTACTTTTTATATCTTATTTTAATATTTTTCTGCTGATGGTTAAGACCAAGATAACACAAGATCTATGTAACAAGAAATGCAACTTTTGTATCTGACAAGGTCAAGCAAATCCCCTCAGCATTTACCCTGAAATTCTCTACCAAAGTTTGTAGATCCTTGTGAGTGTCAGCCATGTGAATGAGTCACAGATATTAATTGACCAATTTGCTCTTTGTGAAAGGCTGAGAGAACATTTTATCTCCGTGTGACTCTCCTTAGGCACACTCTACATCATCACTTTCCTCTGTGGCCCTATAATCTCCTTGATAAGAGAGACTGGGACATCACTGAGTTACATGATGTTACAATACACGTTCTTCTATGTCCTGAGTCCCCACTGACCTTGAAAGGCTAATGCCAAAATGTTGGCTATCCTTGCAGCCCTTCTTTTGCTCTAATTTTTGGTCTCCAAACTTAAGTTGTTAAGCCTCCAGAAGAGAAGCTTTATGATATTATTACCCTATAATATAGGCTTTGAGCTTAATCTCACTAACTGTCTGAATATCAAACATCTTATACATAACATGGAACAGTTATTTTCCATCAAGTATTTATACGTTAAACTTTAAATCCCTGAAAAATGTGAAGAAAAAAAGAAAAATATTAAAAGAATAGGAATAAACCATTACATCTTTTTGCACAGATATTTAGAAATCTAAGCATATACAGCATTGTAACAGGACAGTCCTATGACTTTTTTTTGTCTCTTGTTTCCATTTATTACCCTTCTTTTTTAAACAAACATTTACTTGAGAGACAGTATAGCAGTAATTGGTATTACATGATGAGCGGTACATATTTAGAAGACCAGAATGACAGGCATTCAAAACATGACCCTAGTACTACACATTGCTTTCTTCAGTGCAGTTGCTTTGTCACAGAATCAGCATATATACTTAGTTAGGGTGAGAATCCTACCAATAGACTGCTAGTTTCAAAAACCTGCTGAGGATTCTTAGGATCATTGCCTTAAACATCTTGTGCATATACATGTAAGGCTTTGCCTCTGTCATGTTTCCTAGCTTTTCTCCTTGACCTCTCTTCATTGTCTAAACCTTAAGTTCTCATTTTCCTTTTAATTGTGCTATAACTTTCTACTTTTATCTCTTCTATTGAGTTCTTACAGTAGGGAGACTATATGGTATTCACACCTGTGGTTCTGGTTTATTTCACTTATGAGTATATCTTCAAGTGGTATCCAATTCAATATAAAGCCTTTGAGTTTATCGTTCTTTATAGCTGAGTAATACTCCATGGTATAAAAATACCACATCTTTTTCATCCATTCCTCAGGGGATGGGCATTTTGGTTGTTTCCAAGATTTGGCTATCACAAATTGTTCTGATATAAACATAGGTACAATATATCACTTTGATATGATGTTTTCAGTTCCTCTGGGAAAATTCCCAGTAGGAGCATAGCTGGCTTGAATGGAATTTCCAGTCCTAGTTTTTTAAGGAGTCTCCACACTGATTTCCATAATGGTTGTGCCAACCTACATTCTCACAAGTAGTGGAGTGATGCTACAGGATATCTTTGTGTTGTACCTGATTTGAGTGTAAAAGCTTCCAGGTTTTTTCCATTTAGAATTATTTTAGCTATTGTTTTGTCATAGGTGTCTTTTATCATATTAAGGTAGAGGCCATCTATTACAATTTTTCTAGGGCTTTGGTCATGAATGAGTGTTTAATTTTTTCAAAAGACTTTTCTGCATCTATTGAGATGATCATGTCGTTTTGGCTCTATTGTTATACTGTATTATATGGATAGACTTGCTTATGTTGAACCATCCTTACATCCTTGGGATAAAACCAATCCACTCATGGTGTATAATCTTCATTTTTTTTTTTATTTTTGTGGTAATGGAGATTGAACTCAGGGCTTTGTTCTTGCCAGACAAGTGCTCATTCTACTGAGCTATCTCCCTAGCCCCAGTCTATAATCTTTTTAATGATTTGCTGAATTTAATTTGCTAGAATTTTATTGAAGATTTTAGCATCTATTTTCATGAGAAGGTATGGTTTGTAATTCTCTTTTCTGGTTGAGTCTTTCTCGAGATTTGTTATCAGTATAATATTTGAATGATTTTGGGAATATCACTTCCTTTCCAATTTTATTAAAGGGTTTGAAGAGTATTGGGAGTAAACCTTTAAATTTCTTATAGAATTCATGTATGCATCCATCAGAACCTGTGTTTTTATTTGTTGGAAAGTTTCTTTTAATTACATTTTCAGTTACATTGGTTGATATTGGGCTATTCAGAATTTTCATATCTTCTGGATTCACTTTTGATCATTTGTATCTATCTCGGAATCTGTCTATTTCACCTGTCCTCAATTCTGTGAAAGTAAAGATTTTTCAAAATATCTATTAAAGGTCTTCTGAATTTCCACAAGATCTGTAGTTCTTTTTTCCCTTTTCCTCCCTTATTGCTTGAATTTGAGTTTTTCTTCCCTCTTTTTCAGGAGGTTGGTCAGGGGATCACCAATTTTATTTAATCTTTCAAAGAACTAGTTTTTGGATCCATTAATTCTTTGTATTATTTTCTTTGTGTCATTTGTATTAACTTTTGCTCTAATCTTCATAATTTCTTCCTATCTTTGAGCTTTGAGTTTGGTTTGCTCTTCTCTTTCTACAACCTTGATGTGCAGCATTATGGTAATAATTTGTTATCATTTTGTTTTCCTAATTTGTGCATTTACTGATATAAATTTCCCTCTGAGAATTGATTTCTTTGAATCCCATAAATTTCAGTAAGCTGTGTTTGAATTTTCATTGGATTGTAGATATTGTTTAATGTCTTGTTCAACTTCATCCATAACCCATTGGCTGCTGAGGATGGTGTTATTTAATTTCCATATGTTTATGGGATTTTTGTGTTTTCTTTTGTCATTAATTTCCAGTTTCAGTGCACTATGTTCAGATAATATGCATATGATGTTTAGTTTTCTTGCATTTACTTAAGCCTGATCTATGGAATAGTATGTGGCCTATTTTAGGTAATATCACATGTGCCACAGAAAAGAACATGTATTCCGATGTTATTGAGTGGAACATTGTGCATATGTCCACTAAGTTCATTTGTTCAAAGTTTAGTTCCATTCTGATGCCTCTATGCTACTTTTTTGTCTGCTTGACATATCTTTTGAGATAAGGGTGTTTCATGCTTCCTTGTTAATATTATGATCTTGGTTATTAGATTTTTCATATGCCTTAAAATTTGTCATATATAATTTGGTGCTCCCACATTTGCTGCATACACATTTATGACTGTTATCTCTTCCTCTTGGACTTTTCCCCTGACCAGTATGTAGTGATCTTCTTTATCTTGTTTGATAATTATTGCTTTGAAATTCAGATTTTCTATGAACAGAATTGCTATCCCTGCTTTTTTCTGTGCTCCTAGAGCATGTATTATTGTTTTCCATCCTTAGACTTTCAGTTTATGAATTTCTTTATTGTTTCTAATATACAGTATATTGTTGGATTTTGATTCTTAATCCATTCTTCCAATCTATTTATTTTAACTGGTGAATTGAGTCCATTTACATTGGTGGATATAATTGATATGTATTGGTTTATGTTTGTCATGTTATATTCCTGCTGTTAGTCCCCCACTTATTTCTTGTGTTCACTTGTTTGTTCTGTTTAGGTTCCTCTTGTCATTCTTGGAATAGTGGTCATTTTGATCTCTTTCTGCAATGTTTTTTAATACTCTGTGTAGGGTTAGCTTGGTTGTTATGAATTTCTTTAGTTGTTCTTGTCATGGAAGTATTTTACTTCTCCATTAAACCTGAAAGATCAGTTTGGAGGGTATATCAGTCTGGGTTGGAATTTTTTTTTCTTGTTGGTCTTGAAATACCTCGCTCTGTGATCTTCTTGAGTTGATGGTTTGTGATGAGAAATCTGCTATTACTCTGATAGATTTTCCTTTAAATGTGACCTGTTTCTTTTCTCTAGTGGCTTTTAGTATGTTCTTGTGCTGAATTTCTGGGATCTTGATTATCATATGTCTGGGTGTACCTTTAATTGGGTTGATATTATTTGGAGTTATATATGCCTTGTTTACCTGAATATGACATTGTTTCCCATATTTGGGAAGTTTTGAGCTATTACTTCTGTCCATATTCTTTTTGCATAGTTTGTGTTGGCTCCTTCTTTTGTATTGATTCTTATTAGCCTTATGTTGTTCATCTTTTCCTTGTCTTGCAGCTGTTGAATTTTTACTTCCTGAATCTTTGTGGTTTTTAGGAAATCTATCTTTTCCTGGTCACTAGGTGCAATAATGTCTTCAAGGTGTGAAAGTAGGTCTTCACTTTCATTTAAATGGTTTTGCCAACTTTTGATTGAGTGTTATTTTACTGTATATCTCTGAATGTGCTTCATATTTCTTTCCTATATTGCTCATTCAAGGTTTTCATTATTTTTATATTCTCTTATCTTATCACTGTTTTCTTCAGAAACACTTAGTAATTCTTTCATTATAGATATCATTTTTTTCTTAATCTGGGAGATTTTTTCTTATTTGATTCCTCCATAGTTTTCTACAGTTGTTTCTTTACTTCAGTTCTTATTATTTCAGAAATTTCAGTTGTGTGACTTTTAATTTCTTCCGTGCTGATGTCTCCTGGGTTCCGGGGTGTGCTCAGGATCTGAGATGTATTTTGGTCCTTCTTTTTGTCACTTTCCATTTTGGAGAGAACTCTTTATCTTGATTTCTGTGATAACGTTTTGTGAAAGTTTGGTAGTAGGTAGCTGTATCACTACAATCATAACGTCTCTTTAAAATGGTGTTTTATTTAGACATCTCTCCTCTGTCTGAGATTCTTATTTTGTGTGTCCCAAGATCTTGCCTTCTCTATTGATTGAGGCTGAGATATTGGTTTCTGCTTGGTACTGTACTCTGTGCTCCAGTACAGGACTTTGGTGAGTTTATTAATCAAGCATCTCTCCATGTTATTGCAAATGGAGAACATGTGGTTAAGGCCGAAGTGGTATCCTATTTATAGTGGTACAATTAGTAAGAATAGCTTGTGAAATTTAGATATTGACAAAATATTGTAACTAATTGGTTTATAGTTTTGACCATAGAAGCAAATTTTATAGCTATACAACAAGGAAGATCCATGGTTTGGAGTTTGTTTTTAAATTAGTTACCCTGAGTTCTGTCTGGGAATCTCCCCTTCATGTACCTGAAGTGTTCCAGGTGTACCAGTTCACCCAAGTTACCTCCTATATCCACGTGCTGTGAGGATCTTTCCATAGATCTGGGCTTCACCCTGGGCCCCGCTGGGCTTAGCAGTACACTTCAGGTCACAGGGTCTAGTTCTGAGCTCCAGCTCAACTAGCCAGGCCTGCCTTGGGTCTAGTTGTTGTTCTTAGCTCCTTTAGGGTATGCCTGCCAAAGTGTACCTGGTGGCTCCTTCTGTTTCCCCAAGTTCATTTTGTCTTTCAAATATGCATGCATATTTTACTTTTTATGTGACTTATTTATGTGCAAGTTTTTCCCCCTCAAAATTTTGGTGTGCCAGGCTTGTTTAAGAATTGGAAATTAAAAGGAAGTAAAAAATTTAAGCATTAACTGCTCTTTTCAATAGACCAGGAGAAACCATCAGTACTGTTATCCAAACTGTCCTACATATATACATGAATATATCTTCTTCCCTTTCTTCTTTTGTCATTTTCCACACCCCAGTTTTTCCTTCCCTTTGAACAGATTTTTCTTCCCTATAACAATATGTATTCTACCTTTTGGATTTTATTTACTCTTTCAGGTTCTCATACTAGTGAGACAATCTGATGTTTGCACTTGTGGGTCTGATTTATTTCACTTAACAATAGAGTCTCTAGTTGCATCCATTTACCCATAAAAGCCTTAAATTTATCAATTTTATGGCTGAATAATGTTCTATTTTGTAAAAACAGCACATATTTTAATTTTTTGTGACTTATTTTAACCAAATTTTCAGGCTTGTAACTGCTAACCTGAACAAATAATTTGAAGGTAACATTATGCAATATAACAACCATTGTCAAATTCCTACTATTTGGTGGAATTTTATACCATTTCTAAGTTTTTAAACATTTTGTGTTCTTTGGGGAAAAAATTGGACTCCACCTTAAATAACATGAATTACCTCAGGGTTATCTTTCATGAGAATTTCCAGCTTTATTCCCTGCTTAAAACTACCTTAGTCTACCTACGTCTTCCAATGTAGGTTCCCAAGAGTTAAATATGACTACCTAGTTTACTCTGTGTTTTCTGGCCACTCCATATTCGGTTAACTTTAATCTTATGCTCATCTGAAATCCAGTTCTCCATGGTTTGGGAGAGGGGAGTTAAGTGATCTAAGTATGATTATTTAAGATTTCTTTTAGGATGAATTCAGTGAAGTGGACTGGAATCAGCTGCAATTATCATCAGAAATGGTGACAATCAAAATTGTAAACACACCATTGTTGAATTTCTATTTTTGTTTAGTAAAATTCTGTACTATTCCTAATGCTTTTCTTTCCTCTACTATTTTTTTATTCTCTAAGTAAAATAGTCCCAAAGGCTGGCAAGATAGATCAATGACTAAAGCTTACACAGAGCTTATCTTCTGGGGCTCAATCTGGTGTGAGATGCTGCCCCCGCCCTGGGGCACACTGAGACAGCAATTGAGACTGGGTGTGATGGTGCTTGTCTATAATCCCAGCACTTGGGAGTCTAAAATCAGGAGGGTCACTATTTGTCTGATCTACATAGTGAGACACTGTAGACTCTATAGATCCTGTCCTAAATTCATTAAAAAAAAGAATCCCAAACATAGGAACATGTGGAAGGGACCAGAAGAAGTCTGCCAGAAGAATTCCAGCTTCAGGAGTGTTTAGTGAGCAGCAACCCCCACACACACACCAAACCCAGCACCACCTACAGCCCAGGTCCTACAAAGGGACCATCTGGAAATGGATGTAATGGCCTGGGGCCAGAGGCTAAGTACAACATCAACAATAGGGAGACAGAGGCCAATGAGTGAAATGCTCCCAGGCAAGGGCTTTCTCAGATTTTGTAACTAAGGAAGGTGTGGTCACAAAATGACTTAGAAGGTAGTGGAGGAGTTAGGATCACAGAGCCTTTGGCTAGAACAAATGGGATCTCTGAATCCATGGGGATTCAGATCCAGGCAATGATGAGATAGTGGATAGCAAAGGTGTACAGTGAGTGGTTGGTGTGGTTGAAGGGTGGAGAAAAGACCCTGGAACAGAGCCAGAGTAGTCATTCTCACCACAGACCTCACCAAATGCCTCTGTGCACACACTCAGGTATCTGCTGTGTTGCCTGCTTTCCAACTGCTGCAGATGTGGGATCCAACACATACCACCCCAAATTCTGCTCAACTTAGTGCCTGTACATGGCCTTTCCCATGGACTCGAGAATGCTAATGAATTCAAACCAGAAAACCCACTGCCACTGAGACCTAGGTGTCACAGACTATGATCTGGACAGAGAATACTTGATGGGTACTGCGAATGGTACATTTGGATAATAAGAGAAGAATGACAGGGCCAGAAAATATTTCATTGCCTTCTTACTCAAAAGGCCTAGAAAGAGGAGATATATGCATTTTAGGGGTTTATTATGCAGGGAAGGGGACTGAAATTAAGGAATTTCCCCGTGAGATAAGCAGAAGACCAGATATACCGTATCTCTCTCACATGGGTGCAGATAGCTGAACATAAGACAGAGATAAAATCCCCCAGCTAGTAATGCTTACTTAAGAGTAGCTGAAATCAAAAGACCTCTCCCTGAAGAAGGGAGGAAGCAGTCTCACAGGTCTCAGTGGATTCCCAAACCCCTCCCTTCATTAGTAGGCAAAAGAACAAATCATAGGAAAAGTGCCAGCTTAAGCACTGGTGACTGGAAACATAACCATGGGTGCCTGGATTCAGTGCCCCAGGAGTACTATTAACAAAGTTGCTTTCTTTTTTATCTAAAGTGGAAGAACACAGTGATCAAATTCAGCATAAGTGTAAATGAGACTGAGAGTACTCTTTTGTGTCTTTTTATGTGTCTTCTATCCCATTCTCCTTTTCTCCATTTATCTGGTATCTATATATGTGAAGTGTTTGTACGTGCATAATGGAGAATAAAAAGTAGTGCTTTTGCTTAGATAATATCCTTCACATATATTTTTGGTTAGCCCTCACCAAAAAATGTGCATGGAGTATTCAATCACAAGTTTTCTATAAGCCTGTTAATTGGTTCTGATTTCACAGTTTCCTCAAACTCTAAATGTACTGCTTCTCTCTATCTTCTTTCCCTCCTCTTCACAAATAACATCTGATCCCTTACCCCTCCCTCCATCATAACTACAAACAATGTCCCTTCAATCCTTTATCTCTTTCACTTGCTGTTATCTTTTTATGTTCTTTCTGAACTCTTTTCTATATTTTCTAGGTATCTTCTTCCACCATTTTCCACACCTGAGTCTTTTTTCTACGGTATTTCATTGTCTACCTGGCTTGCTTCCATAGAAGCTAATACAACCAGTAGTTCTTCATCCCTTTTGTTCCCCTTGCAGTGCAATGAACAGGACTGATCCTATAATGCTGAGTGTGTTGCTTAGGCAGATGATAACCAAGATGTAAACAGATCCAAAGTCACTTGGCAGGTGTACACGATACAAATTTCTACAGTAACAGCAGAGTATTCTTTAATCTAAGTGATTCTTTAACAAAAAATTGGAAATATGAGGAATCTAGTTAATAAGCACTCACAACTCCCCTAAAGCTGATGCACACTGAATTTGAAGAAGTTTCATGTAGAGAACTTAAAATCACAAAGAATTAAAACATCTGATGAGATCAAAGGTGAAACTAATAAGAAAATCTATAATGTAGTCACTGAATATAGAAAGTATGTAACTGAACAGAAAAAATACCTAATTAATAAAATATTTAATAAGGTAAAGGAGACAAAAATAGAAAGCTAATTGAATTGAAGAAGCCATACAAGATACGCACACATTCGCTAAAAAATTAGGTATTATCATTTATATGAGCAAGATGGTTAAGGCAATGATCCTGAGAATCTTAAGCTGGTTTTGGTAACTAGCAGTTAATTGGTAGGATTCTCACCCTGATTAACTATATGTGCTGGTACATGTGAACTAAGCAACTGCACTGAAGATGACAATGTGTAATACTAGGGTCATGCTTGGAATGCCTGTCATTCTGGCCTTCTAAATATGCACCGCTTGTCATGTCATATCAATTACTGCTATACTGTCTCTCAAGTAAATGTTTATAAAAAGGGGGTAATAAGTGACAAGAAAAAAAGTCATAGACTGTCCTGTTACGATGCTGTATATGGTTACACTTCTAAATTTCCATGTAAAAATAAGCAATTATTTATTCCTATTTTTAAAACTATTTCCTTTAATTGTTTTCTTTCTTCTCCACATTCTATAGGGATTTAAAATTTAACATATCAATACTTGAAGGAAAATACTTGTTCCATGTTATGTCTAAGATATTTGACATTCAGACAGACAGTGAAGTTAAGCTCAACTGCCTATGTGATAGGGCAATAATATCATTAAGCTTCTCTTCTGGAGGGTTAACAACTTAAGATTGCAGACCAAAAACTAGAGAAAAAGAAGGGCTACAAGGAGAGACAAGATTTTAGTCCTAGCCTTTCAAGGTCAGTGAAGACTTATGACACAGGAGAACCTGTACTGTAACATCCTGAAACTCAGTTATGTCCCAAATTTTCTGATCAATGAGATTATGGGGCCACAGAGCAACATGATCGATGACGTAGAATGTGCCTAAGGAGAGTCACTGGGGAGAAAACATTCTCTCAGACTTTCACAGACAGCAAATTGGTCAAGCAATGGCCATGACTCATCCACATGGCTGACACTGACAAAAGATCTGCAAACTGTGGTACAAGGTTTCAGGGTAAATCCTGAGGGGATTTGACTGACCGTGTCAGATGCTAATGTTGCATTTCTTGTTACATAGGTCTTGCTTTTATCTTGGTCTTAATCATCCAGCGGAAAAGTATAATAATGAGGTATGAAAAGTAAAGCCATATTAATATACTGAGCTGTAAGAGGCTCAAATCAAAACTTCTGACATTGCCAGTCCTATGGATAACCCTCTACTATTATGGACTCCTGGAGTATATTGCATTATTTTGCTGAATTCATCCCCATACAATATTTAAATGGCAACAGAATACACATCTCTGACAAAGCTAAACAAAAAAGGGATACAAATGAAGGATCATTTTTTAAGTATATATACAAAATAGGATGTACAGCTACTTTCTCTTCATTTAACAAGAAGAAAGATTTGTGCTAATATTGTTTAGACAGGGAATCATGTCTGCATCTTATACTGTGAGTAACTATTATGAAGACAACAATATGCAATGCATTGATCATTGGAAACATAGGTTTTGAAACTGTGTCATTGCTATTTGTTTCTCAAAGTTAATTTAAAAATTCGGTATTATGAAAAGAATACAAAAGTTCGACGGATTGTGTGGGCAACAGAAATAATCAGTCTGAAGGGAACCTGTGAGGAAAGCCAACACTGACATGCAGGTTGTGTGCTCCATGCTAGCTTCAGGTACAAGAGACCGTCCACATGACAGCTCAACCTATCATCTAGTAGGTCATAATAACAGCAACAATAAAAAACAAAAAGCAAAGGAAAGGAAAGAAGGAAAGGAAAGATCAAAAAGAAGAAGAGATACCACTAAGTATTATTAGAGTTAGAAGAAGTTGAAAAATGATAGCAAAGATAGAAACATATTTCTATAAAATTGTAACTCAAACATTTCTAATGTAAGGAAAAATTTCAATATGTAGGTAAATGAGGAATTTAGAATTCCAAATAACCATGACCAGTGAAGAACTTCTCCACAGTATATCGTAGTCAAAATGCCAGAAATTCCACACAAAAAAAGAAAGAGAAAAAATGTCATATTTAGAAGGATAACAGTAGACCTCTCATGCAAAACTTAGTAGATTAGGAGAGCTTGGAAATAAATTTTTCAAAATGTAAAAGACAAGAACTGGCACTGTCCATTACTATATTCTGTAAAAGTATCTTTTGAAGTTGATAGAGAAATTAAGACTTAGCTTGACAAAGAGAAACGTAAGATAGTCAGGACCTTCAAGTAAACATTGCAGAAAGTATTTAAAGGAATTTGGACAGAGACAGCAACTAACATCACCAAAGTACTAAAGTAAAATAATAAGTATTACTGGGAGAATAATTAAACATATAGAAAATAAATGAACAAGCCAGTAACAGAAATAATGCAGCAATGAGATTCAAGAATACTTTTGAATAGTAGCACTCAGTGCTAGTAGTCTTAATTCCCCCATCAAAAGAAACAAATTGAAGGTTGACTCAAAAAATAAAATTCAGACATATCTTGGCAAGAAGAAATGTACCACAGTCACAATCATAAAAATAATAGAAAGTGCAAGGAAACAAAACAATATATTGTAAAAATGGAGTCAGATAGCAAAGCTTCCATATTTTGAGTTTTAATTCAAAAGTGATCACAACTGAAAAAGTAGATTGCTATTCAACTGCAACATGAAACGAATTCAATACAAAGAGATAATTATCAATATATATATTTGCATTGAATAAAAGTGAACTCAATTTCACAAAATAAACTACATGACATCAAAGGACAAGTAAACATAAAAATAACCATAGCAGAAGACTTCAATAATCTTATCTCACAAATAGACCTGATAATGAGACCAGAAATTAGCAAAAGATTGTCAGAATTAAACTACACCATTGAACAAATTGATTCAATAGATATCTACACTGTTTTGTTCTTTTTTTTTTTTTTTTTTTTTTTTTTTTTTTTTGTATTTTAGGAAAGGGTCTACAAGGTGTTCAGTGTCTCACTAATAGATCAGACTCTAGTGATCTGCCTGTTTACATCCTCCCAAGAGCTGGGATTACAGGTATGGGCCACCACGCTCAGTCTCAATTGCCCTCTCAGTGTGCCCCAGGGGCAGGGCAAGCACAGCAAGCCTGAGGATTGAACCCTTGGTGCCTGCACCTGCTTGTAGGCACTTTAATCTGCTGAACTATTTGGCCAGCTTTTTACACTGTTTCATTCAACAGTAAAATACCCATATCCTTTCTCAGCAGCACATGGATTATTCTCTAAAATAGACAACATAGTAAATCATAAAACATGTTTAAGTACAAAATCATTGAAATGATGTTATTGGGTTATAACAGAATAAAATTAGATATCAACATGAGGACAACCATGGAAATTACTTAAATATATGGAGATTAAGAGACTCTTAAATAATTAATGGTTTTAAGAAGTCAGGGAAGATTAAAAAGCATGTAGAATGAAAAGACAATGGAAGCATTAGCTACTAAAACCTGCATGACTGATTGAAACCAGTTTTAGGAGATAAGTTTATTTTTAAAAAAGAGAAAAGTTTGCAGCTGTGAGTTACACATTAAAAAAGTCAAGCAATCCTAATTAAATAACATAAGAATATAAAGAAATTATGAAGAACTGAATGGAAAGAAATAAAATTGAGACAAAAATACAAGAGATTAAAGAATCAAATGGTTGTTAAAAAGAGTAAATGTTGTAATCTATGTCTGGAAGCCCCCAAAGACTCACACGGTCACAGGTGAGGATTTTTCAGATGTGACTGGATCCAGAATGGGTGATACTGCAATTGATTTGTGGTGCAATGCCAAGATCAAGGGTGTTAGAGTTAAGGATGTGTGTGCTACCAGCCCTGAGTAGCCTTTACAAAAATGGGCAGAAAGATGCTGTAAGACACCTTACTTGTCTTGTAACCCCATAAGCTGTTTTTTCTCATGATGCCTGCCTGGCACACCTCTCTTTCTTGGAGACAGCTGATTATAGACTACAAGCTGGGAGCCAAATAAGCCTTCAACTTTGGGTGTTGACTAGCTTGTCTCCAGTGTGGGAAAAGTTGAAAAGGTAAAAAATAAGACAGAAAAATAGTCATAAAAAGTTTTCTTTTGAAGTTAAAAGTGGGAAAAACAGAAATCACTCATTTCAAAAAAAAGAAATAACTTCAGGAGTACTAGTGATAAGGTCATGTAAAATATATATTGAGAATTCAAGAAAATAATAAGGAAAAGAACATGAAATTGGAGAAAATTTTCTAAAGTACATCAACTTGAGTTAAGTGGGAATTTCTTAGATCAATGGTGGAATGGAAGAGCTTTTGAAAATGAGAGAACATTTGTAAAGGCAGAGGAAGAGAAAATCTATGTTAGGGGAAATGTTAGGGAAATTGTAAGTAGTTCAGTCTGGTAACAGAGAAGGCAAAATGGAAAAGTTGTCAACAATCAGTTGCAATAATAGTTAGGAACCAGATCCTTGAGGTCTTATATGGAAATGATTCATAATTTTATTGAGTAGATGATCAGGAAACAAAAATGTGTTTTAAGTAGGCATGTGATCACGCTAGATATTTGTTTTAGAAAGAATATGAGACAGGATTGAGATGGGTTATACTGGTAATCTAACAGACATTATTTGCAAATATGACATCAATACCTGTATGAAATGACACTGATGGATGAAAGACAGGGATAGGAATAAATATTAAAGGATTTAAAAAGAACATACAGACCTAACAGTTAATCCCCTGAATTAAAAACTAATAAGAAAAATGTTAATAATATACTAATGGTTAGATTATCATATATAAATCACTTTAAAAATGGCTTTGGAAATGTTACCAATGATGTCTAATACATTTAGAACATTTCACAGGAGTGAGATCAATGAAAGATGTGCCACCTTTTGTCAGTTTGATATATTGGACTTATGAGTTTGGGGGGACATTTTTAGGATCAAAGAAATAAAAAATAAATCATTCTCATGGCTTTTTAAAACTAGAATTTTCCATACATTATTTAAGCACCTGAAGGTCCTTTCAGAAGAGGATGTTTAGTTAATTATAATTATAAGCTCTGGTGAATAAAGAGTAAAGTCACATACAGATATTTAATTAGCTTATTTATTTATAAAATGGTGTCAAACTGTTTCCTCTGTCTTGGAAGATGAGTTCTAGTGAAAGCAACAAAGACAAAATTAAAGAATTAAAAATATATTTTCATGTACTGATACTACTGTCAGGGAAATCTAATTAGGAAGAGAAACAAGAAAGGCTGATAATGTATTCGTTGTAGGACTGATGGAATTAAATAAAGGGTTCAAGGAGTCAGGTTTGACAATGGAATACCCATCTCTGACAAAACTAAACAAAAAAGGGGATTCAAATGAAGGACCATTTTGTATCTGTATATGCAAAATAGTTAGGATAGATATACAACTACTTTCTCTTAATTCAATCAATAGAAAGGTTTGTTCTGACAGTGTTTGTAGACAAGATATCTTGTCTGCATCTTGTAATATGAATACCCACTAAGAAGACAAATATGCAATGTATTAATTATTGGAACTGTCCTACTAATCGGTTTTGAAACTGTTTCACTGCTATTTGTTTTAATAAAATATTAAAAATAAAAAAGGATTCAGGTATGATCTGGAAGCCATGACATCTGGCCGACAAAAAGAGGTCTGCGATTTGGCATTGATAAGCATTTTGGTGATGCTGTGAACTTTGTGTGTGAGGGAGTGAGGTTTTTATTTCTGCATGAAGAAATTATTTTCTCTCTGGAGACACGTGATGGAGGTGCAGACACCAGTGATGGAATTCTCACCGGGAACAAGAGAGTTCCTGGTCTGTCTCTTATCTCCTTCCAATTCCTATCAACATTCAGGAAGAGGGACATCGTTACCTTATTCTACAGGGAATAAGGAACCATGAATTCAAGTCAAGCTGATCTGGTCCTGCACTAATGTATGTTGCACACATATTTTACCGGAAGTCCATGAAAAATACAGAGGTTGGCCTGTAGGATTGATATTGTGATGTAGTGGAAACTTGATGGAATTCAGAATTCTGCAATTTTAGCTCCCAGATGATCTTCAATTTTTTTTTAAATCTTGGTGAAACACAATTTCACAAATATCACTATAGTTGTTTCCATTACCAAAACAACAAATTACAGTGATGTGCATGATGCTTGCTATTAGGACTTGCTTCAGAATGAAATTTTGATATCTGTCTCACATTGAAACTAAACTTAGCTGCTAGGTGAAATGCAATGCCTGGAAATCATGCCAGAAGATGCCAGTATTTTACAGAACTGATGGAAGAAATCCTTGTCAAATATTTGCCATGTCATGAGCCTGTCCTTATTTTCACTCCCTGGAAGCTACCCTAGAGGGCATGGCTCTTGAAAATCATAACTTCGGGGGCTAACCAGCCTGCATCAGGAAGTGTTTTCTTGATTCACTTAATTTAAGGTTGGAAAATTTCCTACTCAGAGGGTCAGAAACAATGTTCAAGAACTATGGTCTTGCTTAGTTTGAAACAGAAGTTCAATTCAATTTCAAAAGCTTCAAAAGTCTTTGGCTAAAAATTTGAAAATTAGGGCCAAAAGGACAATACCGACAAATTCAAGGATGCACAATACTAACTTACGTGTTATGTCCTTTCATATATTTTATTTAAATATATGCATTTGTGTTTATGTTGAGAAGCAAAACATTCATTCTGAAATAGTATCTAGAATAAGAGTACATCTCAGTCACACCCTTCCTATCTTAAAATGACTAATGTATTAGCTATACATATTTATAATGTGCAGTTTGCATATAAGGTACTTGTTATTCCTTGCGGTAATATCCTTATTAGTAACTTCATTCTTTTAGGTAAAATAAACTGTATTTTTACATTTAACATTTTTAATATTATTTATTTATTTATTGGATACAGGGCCTCACTATCCAGTTCAGACTCATAGTGATCCTCATGTCTCAGCCTCCCCAGTGCTGGGATTACAAGTGTACATCACCATGCCTGGCTATGGGTCTGGATTTTATGCACGAGATTCAAGGGCAGACATAGCATATGGTACTGGGAATTGAACTCGGGTCCTTGCTCTTGCCAGGCTGGTGCTTAGACCACTGAGCTATCTCTCTAGTCCCTACTTTTAATATTTGTATAACTAAAAAGTTGTATGTGTGGTATAGTAGAAATTTATTATAAATGCCATAGCAGCTGGCCAGCTTCAAGAATAATTTCTATGATGAGTAAATTTTTATAGCTTTAAATATTTTATTTCAATTTTTTCTTGGAGATATGCATGGGATTGTGATATATCACAGAGCTTTACTGTTTGGAAACCTTTGGGGTCCTCTTATTTGCCTAGTTAATCCCAGAAAGCTCAAAGATTTTAATTTGCTTTGACATTCTATCTGAAAAAATGATCGAATCATGGATAATATGATAGATTAATTAAATAATTTGCTAATACATTTCTGTAAGTAGCAGAACATAATATTTGCACCTTGATTTTAGTAGTTCAATGCACACAAGCAGTGGCAACAAAGGATCATATGTGCTGATATCATTCAAATTCACTTTATTTGTAATTCTTCCTTGCCCAGAAGCTCAAATTTAAAAAGGAGATTGTTCTAAGCTGACATGCCTAAACTAGAAGATACTGTATTTAAAAAGGAAATTTGAGGCACAAAACGTATACTCATCTAATTACTGAATGTTTGTGTTAATTGGCTGAATTCAGCTCTTATGATTGACAAAATTAATAAAGAAATAAGACTAAAAGAATTCAAAAAGTTTAAAGAGATAAAAGCAAGAAATGAGGTTATTACATAAATACAGACCCTAAGTCCTGTGACTTTATGTTGAGTGGGCCAAAATTTTGACATTAATTAATGAATGTGAGAAGAGAAACCTGCTTGCTTATCAAATTTATAAAATTCAGCACTGGGGAGATAGCTCTGTGGTGTAAGCACCTGGCTGGCAAGTGCAATGACCCAGGTTGGATCCCTGCTTCAGTGCCAGCCTTGGAACTACAGGTGTGCTATGCCAGCCCCAAAACTGGGTGTGGAGCACATTTATAATCCAAGCACTGGGGTGGCTGAGACAGGAGGATTGCTACCAGTCTGAGCTGCATACTAAACAATTAAATAAATAAAGTCTTTAAAAAAAAACAGAGACAGGGCGTGGTGGTGCTTTCCTGTAATCCCAGCTCTTAGGAGGCTATAAACAGGAAGATCACTGCAAGTCCGATCTAGTAGCGAGACCCTAAACATCCTATAAACCCTTCCCCAAAATACAAAATACATAAATAAACAAAAATAAAATTGAAAAATTTATAATTTACAAAATTTAAATTGAAAACACAACAGTTATTTAGAGGAAAAAAACAGTTGTGATCAAAAGACAGAGCATGATTCATTAAAGTTAGTGTTCTTATTTCTATGAGAATGTTATATATGAGGAATTCACAAATATAATATGGAAGCCTAACACAGTAATACATTGTAAAAAACAAAATTCACATTCTGCAAGTTAATAAATAATATTCTAAGATCTAGTACAAATTTTCTAGTATTGTTTGTCATAGTATATTTCAATATAAGATTCTGTTTGATATTTTGTTCATATTTTTCAAAGAATGTTAACTCTTCAATTTAGAGATTACAGTGGAAGGATATGAGCACCGCATTTCATATTAAATTTTATTGCAGTTAAAATAAACCTATGAAGGGTTATGTCAAACCTGTAGTTGTGTGGTGGAAGGGTTAGGGAGA
>NW_004524751.1:3724706-3743497 GCF_000260255.1 Octodon degus
ATTTAAATCATAACTAAATTAGTTAATGGAGAATTATATTTATTATACATTCCATTTTCCACATGAAAACATTATTTTGTGATTACTTTGCCCCATACATGCTCAGAGGGCGTGGTCTAGGCTCATCTTATTCATCTGTATATTTACACCTAACACAGTTGTTATCAAACTAGCAAGTACAATCTAGAGGGTTAGAGTGTTTCGTTAAATTTAAAAAACACCCACAAAGGAAACTCGATACGGTGGTATATTGTCATTTTGAATGAAGGAAGTCTTGGGCCCATAGCATACGCCTCGACAAACACTTTTATGTCCCATATTTAATATTTAAAATATTTTTACCATAATAGATTAAAGGATCTTAGAATTCTGTTTGAAAAATTTGAGCTTGGATAAGTTTCTTTACTGAGAAACAATGGTCCTATACATGTCCTGCAACTTAACTTCAGGGTTATCTGATTCCCAGAGCTATGAACATGTGAGTTAATGTATGAGAAGTTTTTAATCATTTTCATATCGTCTACTGACACTGATTTTACATAGTGATAAGCTAGATTTACTACATTTAATATAGTAACAGCTAAAAAGTTTCAGTTCACTATATTGTTTTAAAAATAGTTGTCACCATCTTGTACATCACAGTAATAAAACTTTAATTAATTTGATTTGATAGTGGCACGCAAATAATTTGTAGCCAAATCCAATTAGAATCCTAAATATTTGCATTTTCTATGGCTTTCTAGTATATGAGGGGCTGAGTTACACTCCAAGGAGACAGGAATTTTTTCCAGGGATTTCTGGAGGTTCCTTGGATCACAAAAGCTCCATCATAAGAGAAACATCACAAGAATGGATGAAGGGATGAGAAGAAAAATGGGATGGGGAAGACCTGGAAGGATTTGTTAGAATTCTAATCTGTCTAGTCTTGGTGCTTATTTAAGCAAATGAAGGTAAATGTTTTAAATCTTTAGGATTCTGTGATTATTACAGATTTTTAGAGCTCCCTTGGAAAACCACAATCTGAGATGAAAATGAATAATGAGATAAACTTTTGAGCTTTCATGATGGCATGATAATGAATTTTAAATATGACTTTAGTTTCTTATTTTATTTCTCAAAAATTTTATATGACTCAATTCCAGACACAAGTAATGCGCAGAAAAAGTCATCTAGCAATGATATTCTGTGATCTCACTGACTCCAATTAATAAGAAGAATTATACTGTTTATTTTCATCTTACATTTCTTCTTAATTTGTGAAATACAGTATGATATGTATGGTTAAAAAATTTGTCAGTGCTTACTTCTGTCTTAGAATTCATAATATGGAAAATATCCATTATTGTAATTTATTCCGTTAGATAGTAATTCTTTAAGAATTTTAATGGCAGAAACAAGAAATTTTAAGATAACGTATATTTTAGTAGATAATACTATATGATTCAAGTCTTTCTCAAAAGCTTTGCGTAAAGTTTACAAACACGCAAACACATGCACTTCTTAGCAGATTGATATCTAGTGCACTATTGAGTATCTTATTAATTATTCATTACTTTTTGGTTTTTTTACTGGATCAAAAAAGTCATTAATCATTAATATCTCTTGCTTAAATGCATTAGAATAAGCATTTACTTCTCAGAACAAAAACATAAATTGTATATGTTATTCCTGTTTAGAAAATGTTTTCTAGTTTCATTCACTTAAAAGTCAGTTCATGTTTAGTTCTTAAAGTGATGTTTGCCAGTGAAACAGAGAATTCATTCTATCCTTTAGGCAAATAAATTGAAATGGCTATTCACATTATTTTCTAACTATATATAGTATCAGAAATTTTGTTTAAGGAAAATATATTAAAATGTATTTTTAAAAATTAGATTGAATAAAATTGCTTGTATTCCGTAAATCTCTAAACAGTTTTAAATAATAAAACTGGCAAGGGCAAGGTCCCATACTGAGACAGTGGCACATGGCATTAATCCCAGCACTGTGCAAGCTGAGAAAAGAGGATCACTATGAGTCTGAGCTGCATAGTGGGACTGTACCAAATCAATCAATCAATCAATCAATCAATCAATCAATGTCAGGTATTTGTAAAGTATGATATGGATGATAAAATATAGTGTAAGTTAAAGTAACCATAACATATTAAAGGAAAGAAACATTGTCATAATTTGACTCAGTTATCCAAGTTTTGCAGACAGAACCTAAAATCAAATGGTATTAAGACTATTTAAATGTAATTGTACATTACATAGACTAAGATCTAATACTAGAAGTAAAATTCCAGTCCTCATAGCAGTGCATTGCTAAATCGTTGTGCTGTTATTCAAAGTTTACAATGTAACTTTAAGTTGGTTCTGCTAGATTCTGTTATTTTCAAATATTCTTTGCTTAATAAGATGTAAACTTGGGGTAAGTTATTTGCCTGTTTCTTTTAAGATCCATTTCTTTTTTCTTTCTTCTTTCTTTCTTCTTTCTTTCTTTCTTTCTTTCTTTCTTTCTTTCTTTCTTTCTTTCTTTCTCTTTCTTTCTTCTTTTTTTTTTTTCAGAACTGGGGATTGAACTCAGACCCTTGCCTTGCACTCCCAGGGAAGCGCTTATTCCAGTAAGCCATCTCCCCAGCCCTGGTCCATTTCATTTGTTGTTATTTTTCCTTTTTTATTATTTTCCAACCCTTCCTTCCACCCCCAGGGCAGACAGAGTTAAAGTGCAGCACTTCTATCATTACCAGAAAAAGATCTTGGACGATTTCAAAATTTTAAATTAGTAATTATATTTGCATCTGCTTTTCAATAAGAAAATACAACAAATTACATATATATATATATATATATATATATATATATATATATAATAGTTTCTGAATAGTCCAATTTTAGCAATGGTGAATTTTGTGTGCTTTACAGTCTTCAACACCATAGAAATCATGGGACTCTGATTCTGAGAAGTGATTATTAAAGCTGGTTTCTTTCTTGAATTTTCTTTAACCTCTTTTGACTTACTGATATTACCAGTGAGTTTTTCAAAGATATTTTTGTCACTTCTATACTGATTCTATTTGTTCGTTAAGCTCTAAAAGTATTTCCCTATGTGTCTACTGATGTCTCAAGAATAGGTTGCTAGGGAAGTCAAGAAATGAAGCCATATCCTTAGAATTATTGACATTTTATGATAAAAATATGGAAAGATGAAATAATTTCATGTGGATGAAGCCTAAACATATACAGATAATATATTTTAGATAGAGTAAAAATCATGTAACTCAAAAACTTTATGAAGAAAGAAAAAGTTGTTGCACATAAAATTACTAGCACACAGCTTCAAAAATATTTTTCTGAGATATTTTTCAAAGGGAGAGAAGTCTTGTGTATAGAAAAAGATATGGAGAAACTCAGATATTGTAAGGTATTACACAATATCTTTTTCTTTACGTTCAGACACATATGGATTATCTCAGGGTATGGCTTAAACTGTTATTTACAGTTGTTAAATGAATTTTATTTGTTTATTTCCTTGTATATTACTTAAGGGCAAGTTCCCAAACCAACCTAAAGAATCTATCTCTTTTATGTTTGAAATTTCTATTACACACTAGTAAAGGCAATAAAATCTAGTTCTTTGATTAATTAAAAAGCATGTGGTTCTGTCATAAGATTTCACTTGGGGCCGGGGAGATGGCTCATTGTAATAAGTGCTTCCCTGGCAATCACAAGGACCTGATTTCAATCCCTGGTTGAGATTTTAATCAACCTCGGAGACTTTGTTTACGTTTTGTATTAAGTAGCGTGAGTTCAGGTCTTTGTCATTTCTGTTATTGGAAATCACCCATTGCTTTGGTTTTCTCTTTATATGTAATTAAATCCTAATGTAATCTGCAAACTCTAAAGTCTTGGTTAATGAGCTCAAAATATTTCAATTAATTCTAGCTCTATTTTGTTTGTAAATCAGAAATTACTTTTCCATATGTCAATGTTTCTTAAGAACTTTTCATTTTATTTGAATTTTTCAGTGTAATTTTCAGTTATTATTGACCATCCATTAGAGTACGTTTGAAGCCTTATCTGCATGCTTTGTTGTAAAACTGTGTAGTTGCTGAATTGTAAAAATATCTAGAATGTGAGAGTATTTAGAATCTGAGAATAACTGTGGCGATGAGAAATAACGAAAGGTAATATACTCTGGGAAAGGGGATCCTCTGAGTGTTTGCTAAGCACCTTAGTGTGCAGTGGTTCAGCTCGCTGGCCTTAGCCTGCCAGCTGTATTGGACACTGGGTCTGGATAATTGGCAGGGCTGGTCACCCTTAGAGTCACTGCCTGTCAATTCCTAGGTCTCAAGAAAGCAGCAACAGTGTTCATTGTACACAGTTGTTATCAAACTAGCAAGTACAATCTAGAGGGTTAGAGTGTTTCGTTAAATTTAAAAAACACCCACGAAGAAAACTCGATACGGTGGTATATTGTCATTTTGAATGAAGGAAGTCTTGGGTCCATAGCATACGCCTCGCAAACACTTTTATGTCCTCCAGAGAGTTAACTGGCACTCAGCAAAGAAGTAAAGTTACTCAAACTTTTAAAACACTTCTATTTGGCTTTTCTCTAGGAAGGTAATGGAAGAGGGCTTTATTTTACAATCAATATTCTTGTTGAAAGACATTATGGTTTCATGGAACTCAGGTAAAAGTATCCCTCAGAACAGGGAATGAACAAGAGTAGACAGCTGACTCTCTTCTCTTAATTTAAGACAGAAAACATCAAAGTTACAAGCCCTGAGCAGTAGCAAAATTCAAGTGCAGCCATTAGACTACAAAGCAACCTTTGTAAATTATTAACTTTGCAACTGTAACATCAAGCTAGCTTTGGTAGAAGATTAAAAACCTTAATAAGGAGAAGAATTATTTAAAATGTATAACATTGTTTTTAAATACTGTTTTAAGGGACTGAAAAGCATGCATGGTGAGCTTGTTGAATTTAGAACTTTTGTAGTGATACTTAACCAGACTGGTCCAAGACTGAGATCATCAAATTTCTATTTCATTACATTAGCTAAGATTTAAATATCTATTTTGTCAAACTAGAAATTTATAGTTTTAAAAATACTTTTTCAACTTGGACTAGTAAAAAAACTCAAAATCTTATTAACGTGTATCCTTTGTGTAGATAATGTGGGATATATGAAGAGTTAGGGTAGGGTATAGATGATATAATAGAAATACAGAAAAGCTTAACACTGATTTCCAATAATATTTACTTACAAATTGACAAGTCACTTAATTGTTGAGGCTTTCAGCATTTAGGTACAGTAATAGAGATAAATAATTGTATTTCCTCAAAGAGACAGTAAGTGGGCCAAAAGAAAATATTTTAACAATAATATAGCAAGGTCAACATTTTTTGAAGATTTTTAAAATTTTTATTTATTTATTTTATTTATTTGGTATAAGGTCTCACTACATGGCTTGGACTCGTACTGATCCTCCTGTCTCATTACTCCAGTGTGGGGATTAGAGGTGTGCACCACAGTGTCGGTGGCCCACACAGAGCCATGGTGTGGACCCAAGGTTGAAGCAAGTGTTAAGCTAGATGACCCGAGATCAAGTTCTAAAATCCGTGGTAGCGTGACATGAGCTTATATTTTTAGTATTATTTTTGCAGTATAAAATGAAAACAATTTCTGGTTTCTTCATGACCAGTAGTGGATGAAAAAGTTAACATAAGTTATTTTGTTTTTATGTAATTTGATAGAAAGATGGTTTGTGAATTAGATTGAATGTGATAAACAGAAACAACACAATACCTTGTTCTCAGTTCCATTAAACTATCTTGATGGATCACAATTGGAAAATACATTGGATTAACAACAGAAAAGTTACCTAATATATATTAGGTTATATATATATATATATATATGTTATATATATGCAAATATATGTATATATATATTTAGAGACAGAGAGACAGATATCTAGATATATAGATATAGATGTACATAGATACACAACATACCATTAATCATAAAAATATAAAATCCTACATAAAGCAAAATAAAACTATTGTTTATGTGGACTACACATTCCAGCTGCATAATAAATAACTGCTTTAGCTTTTGTAATATCATATGGAAGATATTCAAATAATTGTATAAAAGATATTATAGTCTACTAAGGCTATAGAGTACCTGAACTTGGTTTATTTTTGCTTTTTAAGTATGAAAATAAACAAGCAAAGCTTGTTTTGTTGGTCACATACATGAATGCAAAAGCATTGTTTTATTTTCAGAATGTTGTTATTCTTGTATCAAGAAAAATAAAAGCCGAGAAGATATATTCAAATTGACTAAATGTCTTCTTCAAAGGCAAAGCATACAATAATCAGTCCTAGGTGAGCATTTTTATAGCATAGATGCCATCATCATAATTTCTAATTATTCCTGACATTTTATCTATTGTATTATGAGGCTCCTCTGAGGATAGAAATAATCAGCTGGAAGTGAGGATTAGCTAATTATCTCTATTGTATGAAAAAAGTTATGGTATTATAGATGAAACATCAATTATAGGAATTGGTATTAAATCCTGACAGTGGAAATATATCTTTAAAATGACATTTAGCCACAGTTTAAAAATCTTTGCAATCATTTCCTGTTTCTCCACAACCTGGCACAATCTCATTTACAACATGAGTATGCACAAAAGTACTTGGGTGACTTGCATAATAGAAACTTACTTTTTAAAATGTGATCATCTTTTAATTCTGGCATAAACACAGTGGTTTCTAAACCAACTACATGATAGACTTGAGGGTAACTAAAAATAATCAAAATATTCCAGAAATCAGTGTGAAATTCTCAGAAAACTAGATTAGGGGTCGCATCTGACCCAGCTATTCTTCTCCTGGGTGTTTTTTCCAATGAACTGAAAACATAAAACCACATTGATATATGTGCACCCATGTTAATAATAGCATAATTTGTCATAGCTGAAACTTGGAAACAAGCCAAATGCTCATCAGCTGAGGAACGGATAAAAAAATGTGGCATTTTTATACAATGCAGTATTATTCGACTATGCAGAAAGATAAACTCAAGGCTTTTAAAGGTAAATGACTGCATCTGGAAACAGTATTTTAAGTGAAATAAATCACACCTGCATGTGCAAACATCATATTTTCTCGCTAGTGTGAGAACATGAGAAAGTAAATAAAATCTGAAAGGTACAATAGATACTATGAAAAGGAAAGAAACTATTCAAACGGTAAGAACAACAGGATAGGGGAAAGGAAAAAAGTAGAAGAAAGGGAAAAACATATATGTACATACATAGGATAGCTATGATAATTGTACTGCTGATTTCTACTGGCCTATTGAAAGGAAAAGTTATGCTTAATTTTTTTCTTCTTTTTAATTTTTGATAAATTTTCCATGCTTGTATCTGCTAATCTGAACTAATTTGTAAACAACAATATGCAATATAACAAGCAAACAAGCAAACAAATATATACATATACATATAAATATATAATTACTAAGCATAAACTAGTAAAATGAAGTATTTGTGTAAAGCAATTATGCATGTCCTGTCTAAATTAGCAAGTATTCAAAATAACTATTAATATGACATTATACAATAAATTACTGCTTATTTTATAAGTTTTCATAAACATAGCTATGATTTTTTGTTTGTTTTTGACATAAAAGCTGACAGTATTATGTTGTTGAATATGGAAGTGAATTACTGCAAAAGTCATCTTCATTGCAACTTTACCAAGTGTGTTTAGGAAAACATTAACTTATGAAAAGAACTAGCATACTTGTCACCCTAGAAATAAAGTTGATATTTCTATATAATGCTACAAAAATGGACAAACTGCAAGTCAAAGGATTTCCTTGTTTAACTGAGAATTTTATCTATACTCTGCAAATTTTATGATCAATATTTTGGATTCTATTCTTTAAATTCCCTACTTAACTTTTATTTCCCCATTTTGATTTACAAATTATACTGATGAGTACAGTACAGTGTCTGATTTGTGGAGAACTATGTAAATTGAAGAGAAAGTTTTAGGAAGTAAAACATGCCAGTCCATTGACTCTATCTGTGTGTATGAAAATACAAGCCCAGTGACACTCACATGGTAGTCTGCTTTTCTCTGTATCTTCACATCAGTGTTAATATCTTAACCAAGCCATCTAAAAATTAATCTGTGGGTAAGTAGCTGTAGGGGTGTTTTTGATTGTTACACTTACAATATAGAAGGATTACTGGGATTTCCTGCAAGCTGGGGTCTCAGTTTATGGTCTACATCATACAAAATATAATGTCCCATTCCAAATCATAACAAACAAATGGTAGCAGGTTAACAAGGTGAAAGTTGATATACAGAAAATATTCAAATCCTTTAAGGCTAATTACTAAAAATGCAAAAATAAGGTTTATAATATTAATACACTGATTATCATGAAATTGTATGCATCATAACAAAAATACATATGTTATGTAGCAAGTTCAAAGCTGTGGGTTGAAATCTACAATAAAATAGCATACACGGCTTTTCCAAAATACTTCAGACAGAAAATAAAACATCTATTAATTTAAACTTGATAATAAGCACATCCTCAGGATGATCAGTAGAGCTAGAGCATATCTTTACTTAGGTTCAAGATGAACTATCTAATGAATATTTTGGTTTTAAATTTTGACTCAATTTCCTTTTATTTTCACGTAGTTAAAGTCAATTTTTATTTTACTTCTTCAAGGTAGCTCTTTTAGTGAAACTTCAGTGAGAAAAGCAAAAGTGTGTGTGTGTGTGTGTGTGTGTGTGTGTGTGTGTGTGTGTACTGAAAGTATGCACAGAAACACAAGCTTTTTATAGGAATGTGGCCCTGCATAATTGTAATTGTGTGATCAGGGCAAGCAGTCTGTAAGCCCACAGATTGCATGTGGCCCTGGAGTCTAAAACAGGCAGTTTGGGAAGAAGGATGCGAGGGCACGGAAAACATGGATCAGCTGAAATACAGAGGTGGAGCGGTCAAGTCTGGTTGTCTCTCACAGTGCTGATGTGATTGTCTTGCAGACAGGCTCAAGCCCTTTGTCATGGAGCTAAACACAGAATTAGCCCTGAAGGCTGAGTAGCTGCAAAGGAAAGCAAAGGAAAGGCCCAGCATTTGCAGGCAAAAGGCTGACCCTCAGCAATGAGAAGATGAGCAGATTGATGTACCTGAGTGAAAAAGTGATTCTGCTTCCCTTGTACACTCCAGGTATCATGCTAGAATCAATCCTGTGGCCCCTTTGTACTGAAATATACAGAGAAAGGAACTGTAAGATGTGTAGTTCAGTCTAGCTGGGTTGGCACATTACAAACACCCCAGTAGTGACTTGAAAGATGAACTGATTCCCTCTTTGAAACTTAATTGATTTATGAGACCTAATCTCATAGAGTAAGGCTATATGCTGAGTAGGTGTGCATGATTTATAATAGACCTACAGCAGGAAATGTAAATATAGCCTGTGTTGTAAATGGTCGTAGCACTCTGAGGCAAGTACATTGTCAGCTCCAGAGGCGCACAATTAATATCTACAGAATTGATTTTTTAAGGAGTTTATTAATCTAACACAATATGTTATTTGGATTCAGTAGAATTTAGAGGCTGAAGTAATGTGTGGAATACTTAAGCAATAGAACATGACAGGGAATGCAGTAGTTCAAAAGCACTTTTAGTGTGCCTATGAAGAATGTATTCTTTTGTTTGCTATGTCTTGTTGAAGCTATACAACTATTTTCATTTCTCGTGTGTCTAATGTTTCATTGATAAAACTATATATAATGCTTAAAATGGATAATAAATACATTTTTAGAAAAATGCATATATTGGTATGTGGCAGACGGTTCAATTGCCAGTTATGCAATTAATAATTTTGACTAAAAATATGTGTTTTTCAAAGTGAAATTCCATGTTTCAAAAGGATAGGGTGTTAAGTTAATATACAATGAATATGCGTAACGATTTTATTATAGATACTAAGTATAACGACAAGTAGTACAATGCCACTTCTCTTATAGAAGTTTTCATATTACCACATAATTTGTTACTTATTTGGATCTACTCTTGTTTTTTTCTTTTGGTGGTACCAGGGATCAAACGCAGGACCTTGCTCTCACCAGGCAAGCACTTATTCCACTGAGTTGTTTCACCAGCCCTGGATCTACTCTTACTAAACTGTAGAATGTATTAAATGGGAGAAGCTTGTAAAAACTTACTAGTGTACAAAAACTTTAGTGAAATGGAGCACAGTTTTAAAAAGATAACTCGTAGTAACTTCCCCAAAATTTATTCTTTTTGCTAATCACTTCCTCTTTATGATTTTAAAATACGCCATTAACCCACACTAGCAATGCCTAGCAATGGGACTCCTGTGATGTTTGCATGTGCACGCATGTCAAGCGTTGATTATTTCCCTCATTGCTTCTCCTCTTTTCCTTATTTCCCTAATTCCTTGAAAACTTAAGTGAACAAGTAATCTGAACTCTCAGGTTCACTTTTGTTAAATTCATTTCAAATTATAAAAGAGAACAAGTGTTAATTTCTTTCTCTGTCTGGCTTATTTTACTTAACATGTTGTCCCCAGTTTTGCTGGAAATGAAGATTTCATTCCTTGCTGCTGAATAATTAATTCTCCATTGTATATATGTACCCTATTTTCTTTGTTCAACTGTACATGGTCATCTAGGTTGATTTCTTATCTTAGCTACTGTGAACAGTGGCTACAATGGATATCAGTATGCAGGTATCTCTTTTTCATGCTCATTTCATTTCATTTAGATATATACCCCAAAGTAGGACAATGCCTTTTTAAATTTTTTAGTTAGAGTAGTAATTAGAATTAAAGAGACAAAATTACAAGGGATGCAGATTTTCACTTAACAAAGTAATATGATTTTCATGGTATTTGTTGTGATACATAGTGTTATCTTCAAACAATTATTCACATTACCAGATATATGCATATAAAATTGGAAGAACAAAGAAACCTATAAGAAACTAAGAGAAAATGTGCAAACAACTGAAAAAAGGAGACAAAATGCATTAAAGTATTGACTGTTTCTTTCCACAGACCAGCAGAAAAGCATAGTACAGTTGTCCAAAGCATACTTCTTACACACCTAAATATATATCTTTTCCCCACTCTATCTCCTATTCTCCCTAACTCAGTAACTGTTACCTTTTGAATAAGTTCATTCCCTTTACCAGTGTCTATTGTACCCTTCAGATTCTATTTTTCTCTTTCTGGTTCTCACACTAAGGAGACAATATGATGTTTGTACATGTGATTTATTTTCACATGCTGAAGGCTAAAATTAGACCCATGCCTATAAACAGACACAAAGTTACAGTCAAAATGTATAAAAGATTTAAATACTAAAACAGAAAAACTAAATCTTCTGGAAGAAAATATAGACTGAAATCTTAAAGACATAGGGGTAGGTAGAAAGTTCATTGACAAAAATCAAGCTGCATGAGAAATAACTTCAAAGAATCCACAACTGGGATCTCATCTTTTTGAAAAGTTTCTGCACTTAAAAGCAGATTTCCAAAAGAGTAAAAGGAAAACCCATGGACTGGGAAAAATTTATAGCTGACTGTTCCTCTGAAAAAGGCCTTCTATCTAGAAAATATGAAGAATTTAAAGAAAATTCAGTCCCAAAATTCAAAGACCCCGTCCAAAAATAGATATCTGAGATGAATGTATACTTCTCAGAAGAAGAAATAAAAAATGGCATTAAATATATGAAAAAATGTTCAACACAGTTAGTCATTTGAGAAATGCAAATTACAACAAAACTGAGATTCTATGTCACCCCAGAAAGAATGGTTAACATCAAGAAGTCAGCCAATAACAAATGCTGGAGAGGTGTGGAGAAAAAGGAACCCTTGTACACTGTGTTGGGAGTGCAGACTGGCACAACCACTATGGAATCAGTGTGAAAATTCTTTCAAAGGCTAGGATTGGAGATTCCATTCAAGCCAGCTATTACCCTCTTTGGTATTTTTCCAGAAGAACTGAAAACCTCATATCACAGTGATATATGTACACCCATGTTTACAGCAGCACAATTTGTCATAACTAAAGCCTGGAAAAAAACTCATGACCAACAACGAACAATTAGTAGAGATATGGTATTTTCACACAATGAAGTATTATTCAGCTTCAAAACAGGACACATTTGAGTTTTTTGTCAGTAAATGGATGCAACCAGAGGACATTTTTCTAAATGAAATAAAATGATAGTATATCATTTAGTAGATCTATTTTTAGTTTTTCAAAGAAGGTTCACATTTTTTTGATGGAGGCTGTTTTAATTTACATTTCTGTTGCATTAATTTACATTTCTTCTACAGTACTTAAAAGCTGCTTTTCTTACACATTCTCACAGCAATTAGTTTTTGTTTTTGTTTTTAGTTTTACATTGAGCATTGTAATTGGGGTGAAATGGTATCTGATTTGCATTTTTCTGACACCTAATAATATCGAGCATTTTCATAGATTCATTGAACACATAGTTTTTTTTTTCTTTTGAGAAGTATCGATTCAAATCATTTGCCAAATTATTTTTGGATTTTTGGCAGAACCAGGGATTGAACTCAGGCCCTTTCACGTGCCAGGCAGGTGCTTATTCTGCTAAACCAACTTCCCGGCCCCTCAATTGCCTATTTTTAACTGGATTTTTTGTCTCATTATTTTTGTCGAAGTACTTGAGATTTCTATGAGTTCTTCGGTATTAATTTTCTGTTAAGTGAATAGCTGGCAAATATTTTTTCCAATTCTCTAAGTCATCTCTTTATTGTTTTCTTTGCTGTAACATATATTTTATATTTGGTATAATCACATTTTCTATTTTAATCTTTGCTTCCTCCTGTGTTTTTATAATTCTGAAAACAATCTCTGCATGAACCAACATCTTGAGATATATCTCCAATATTTTCCTTTAGCACTTTCAGAGTTTCAAACCTTATTTTAAGATTATTTTTTCCCATAATGTTATTGAGAAGAAAATAGCAATGAGACAGTTTCAAATCAAATTGGTAGGACAGTTTCAATAATTAACACATTGCTTACTCTCTTCCTAGTGGTTATTTGCTGTACAAGATACAGACACGATATCCTATTTATAAACACTATTAGAACAAATCCCTCTATTCATTAAGAGAATATAACTATATATCTATCCTAACCATTTTGAATACACAGATACAAAATGGTCATACATCTGTATCCCCTTTTTTGTTTAGTTCCATCATTTGAATATTATAGACGTGTTAAGTCATCAAAATATTCTAAAAGAGTGCAATAGTCTATAATAATATTGGGTCTTCCTCTTGACTGGCAGTGTCAGAAATTGTTGACCTAGGTCCGCTACAGCTCAATATAACACCATGACTTTACTTCTTATACTCCATTTTTATGCTGGATGGTTAAGACCAAGATAAAGCAAGACCTATGCAATAAGAGTTGTAGCTTTTGGATCTGATAAGGTCAGTGAAATCCCCTCAGAATTTATCCTGAAATCCTGTACCTCAGATTATAGAACCTTTGTCAGTGTCAGCCATGTGGATGAGTCACAGGCATTGCTTGGCCAATGTGCTCTCTGTGAAAGCCTGAGAGAATGTTTTCTGTCCATGTGATTCTCCTTAGGCACACTGTACATCATCAGTCGCTTTCCTCTTTGGCCCCATAATCTCCCTGATCAGAAAATTTGGGACACTACTGAGTTACATTACGTTACAGTACAAGTTCTCATATGTCTTGAGTCTTAATTTACCTTGGAAGGCTAGGGCCAAAATGTTGGCTTTCCTTATGGCCCTCCTTTTTCTCTAAGTTTGGTCTGAAAACTTAGATTGTTAGCCCTTCAGAAGAGAAGCTTATTGTTATTAGCATACAACCTAGGTTGTTAAGCTTAACTTCACTGTCTGTCTGAATATCAAACATCTTAGGCACTGTCTCTCGGGTAGATGATTGTTCAAAAAGAAGAAGGTTGTGAAAGAAAGCAGGAGACAGGAAAAGGAATGTTACGGGCCATCCTGCTATAAGGTTGTATATGGTTAGATTTCTGGACTTATGTGTAAACATAAGAATCATATAATTCTTTATGCCTATTTTCAAAATATATTTTAATTTTTAAAATGTTTTTCATCATATTCTGTAGGGAATTAAAGATCAACATATCAATACTTGATGAAAAATACCTGTTCCATGTAATGCCTAAGATCATTAATCCACATTAAGTTGAGTTTCGTACAAGATGGATGGCAGGTATCAAGTTTCATTCTTGTGCAGTGGAGATCCCACCATCTTTGTTAAAGAGGTTTACCTTTTTCCAATATATTTTTTTCACTTTCATTGCTAACCAGCCACCTATGCATTCCACAGTTTATTTGTGCTTTCTCTATTGTGATCCATTGCCAATGTGTCTGTTTTAATGTTCATGCCATACTGTTTTTGCTACTGTGTTTTTGTAGTGTGCTCTGAGAATTATTGTTTTAATGTGATAAACTTAAAGACATTTTATCAAGATTGCTTTGTCTATTGGGATCATTTTTCCTTGCACATGAATTGTGATATTGTATTTCCTAGCTCTGTGAAGATTGTCATTGATATTTTGAGTAAGATTGCATTGAATCTATATGTAATTTTGGGTAATATGGACACAATAACTCTATTAATTATTTCTTTTTTCTTTTTTCTTTTTTTATTTATTACATTTATTTATTGTGTGTGTGTGTGGCCGGCTCAGCCCACCAGGGGGCGGGGCTGGCCGGCATGTGGTGCTGGGGGATCGAACCGCGGTCCCTGTGCTTTGCCAAGCTTGTTTCAAGTAGGTGCTTTAGACCACTGAGCCATCTCTCCAGCCCCTCTATTAATTATTTCATTCAATGAATGCAGGAGACTTTCCACCTATTAGAATCTTCAATTTCTTTGTCCAGTGTTACAAAATTTTTATTGTATAGTTTTTTTTTTTACTTTCTTAGCTAAGTTTATTCAAAAGTATTTAAAATTATTATTACTATTATTATTATTACCATTATTATTATTCATGGGAAAGTGGCTGTTTTGAGTAATATTGTTTTCAGGATTTTTTCTCATCAAATTCTTTAATGATATATAGAAAAACTACTGATTTTTGCATGCTCAAATTGTATTGCTATTTCGTGGTATTCATTTATCAGTTCTCATAGCCTGCTGGTGGAGTACTTAGATTTCTCTATATACAATATCATCTACATACAGGGATGATTTAACTTTCTCCAATTTGTATGTATTTTATTTCTTTCTCTTGCCTACTTGCTCTGTTATGATGAAAACAACATGGGTATCCTTTGTTATTTATTTAATTAGAGGAAGTAATTCAGTTTCAGGCTTTTTTTTCTTTTTCTGGGTAACATATATTATGGAACATTCTATTATTAAAGAATGAAATGAGATAACCTAAAATTTAGTCTTTAAAGTTTTTTCTCTGTCATTCCACTACAGTTTTATCATTCTTTTTGCGTAATTAAATAAAATGGAAGAGATACTTAAAAATAATTTTCATGTCCTCAAAGAGAATATGGAAAAGAATATTGGCCATGTGGTACTTTCATTTAATCTAAAATAGAATCATAAGGTGCACTTAAAATTATCCTAATATAGGTATATCAGTCCCACCAGTCTTCCCTAAAAGGCCATTTCTCATTTAAGCAACTGTCACTTTTATATTTCCATTTTAAGCAAAGGCCTGTAAATAAATTCCTTGTGTTGCAAGATTAATTAGAATATATAACAAATAAGAGAAACCACCTCCCTTCACATATTTAATTGCATATTACATTATATTGATATTTGCCCCGCAATGGGAACCTTTTTCACACTAACACTCCAGATCATAGACAAAATTAGATTTTTGTCTCAAAAATACTGAGACAAATTAGTGCTCTTTTGGAATCTCAGAACAGTTTGTCTCAGTTTGTGTTATGCTTTTAAAATCTTCTAAAAGGTGCGATTTTAGGATGTATTTTAGAGATTGACACTGGAAGACTGGAAAGTAAGGCAGCGGTCCTGGAGAGTAGGCTGGAGTAGATGCTAATGTACTCTCACTGAAGGCTCAGAAGACCCATAAGTAGCTCTGGAGCTTTCATGAACCTTCAGGGTTGTTTAAAGTGGAAGTGTGGTGGGTAGACTCTTGTAGCTGCACACGTCTGTCGCACGCAGCCTTGCCAGCAAGGAAGACGCGACCACTGGTTGTATCTGCGCAGCCTTTTATTGCCCTGTTACATTTCCCTTCTCTCTCGAGGCCCCTGCTCTTAGCTTATAAGTCTCAGGGCTTCCAACCATAGGGTGCCACGTATGCACTGTCCATTGGTCCAGGTCTGCAGAAGCAATGCATTAGCCCAAGCCTTGGCCATATATGGAGTTGTTTACTCCAGGAGCTCTCACCCCCTGAGAGGGTGGAAGGCAGAAACCGGCGCCATCCTAGGGCGCGGCTACACGCAGCTCCCTACACACGTCTACAGAATCCGCTGCAAGAATAGCATTGATTTCGTCCATTTATTTCCCATGTATCCTGTAGGATATTCATTTTCATTTCATCTATTTGAATCACCTTCACATTGATAAGAAAACACTACACAATAGGATGTATTCCAAATTAATAAATAATAGCTAATTAAAATATAAATAAATCTTAAGACCAATTAAAACAGAAAGTCAAAATCAAATCATATTTCAATACAACAAAATGCTTAGAAATTATTTGTAAATATTTGAGTAACTACAAGAATATTACATAGTGTCAAGGTAAGTTAATTTCAAGAAGAAAATTATTTCCCTCATGATAAATGTATCTGAAAATTTTGAAACATATAATTTGTAGAACCCCTTGGAGGAATACACTCTGATGAATATACCGCTGCCTGGCATCCCCTAGTTATGCCATGATTCATGCCAGAACGGATAAATTCGATTTAATCATCTAGGGGCCGGGGAGATGACTCAGTGAAATAAGTGCTTCTGTGGCAAGCTCAAGAGCCTGAGTTCAATCCCCAGTTCCTTAAACAACAACAACAAAAAAATCATCTAAAAACACTTGAAAATAATTTGAGAGAGTATTAGCTTCAGACCAGGTGTGTCACAGTCTGAATTACTAGTTAATACTCCATTTTTTCTCCATATAATTTAAAATAAATATTTCTAGCTCATATGAGATGGGAGAGAATTGACTACCACAAAACAAGATAACCAAAATATTTCTAAATATTTGAAAAAAATTTTGTGAATATAGATAATAAAAATTAAATGGCTGAAATGCAATCTTCCAGGTAACCTTTTACAGTAAATTGTCCATTAAAATAAGAATTAATGAACACCAAAGCGGCACATAGCCCTATTACACAATTTATCAAGTTATTCAGATTGAGTTCATTGTAGTTATTTTTACACAAAATTATGCCATCATTAATGGCAAGAAGAATGCCCTTGTAATTGTGAGACAAGAATAATATTGAAAATAATGGTTTTGTATTTCTTAAGCACTACATAAGACATATTTCTAGTAAGGAAAATGGCCTTAGCTTTAAAAAAAATGACATTTCAGTAGAAGTTATTTTTGAGTTATTAATTTCCCCTTCCATTCCCTGACCTCCTTGAGTGCTGGGTCCGTGTCGGATGCTGGATAGATCTTGCATCTGGCATCAGACACTTGGCACACAATACTTGTCTGTTTATATTCATGAAAGTTTCAATGAATTAATTTTTTATTATTATTGGTTTAAAAGAGTTGCATATCCTACCATAAGAAGGAAGAAAACGTGATATTCTTTTAGATTCTTCATAAGCACTTGTACTCTAAGCCTTCCAAGAGCATAGTGACAGGACTAATAATATAAATAGTCATATTGATACCATTGCAATTTGAGGCTTATGGGAAGTATAAGAGTGTGGTATTTTTCTGTACTCTACCTCGATATAAGGAAGTAACTTAAAGACAACTTAAAAAATTCTATTACAGAAAAAAATATTCAATCACACCTATATTTTTAATATTTTAGTATTCTGTGTCTCTCTTATTGTTTTCTGAAACAGTGTTTCACAGCACCGTGAAGGCTGATCTTGCCTCACTATGGAGTGCAGGCTGGCCTCAAAGGCATGACAATTCTCCTGCCTCAGCCTTGCGAGGTCTGGGACTATAGGCATGTGCCACTATACCTAGCCTTTAATATTCTCTTTTTTTATGTTTTAGATCATATTTTATTTTAAAAAATAAATTCTACCAAAAAATGATAAGCAATATTTCTAGTTAGCGAACAGCATACCAAATACCCACAGTATACCAAGCACTATGCGGAAGTTTCACTGATATTATCCCAGTTAATCATCATGATAATGGGAATAGATAATTCCTAATTGCAAACTAGCAGCAGCAGCCTCTCCATTCAGAATCAACATGGAAGGTGAAGTAACTTTACTAAAGGTTGTACAGCTACTAATCAGGAAAAATTTAGATTCCAAATTATACTCAAATCCCTATTCCTTCTAGTTTCACTACTTAGTTTTTCTAAGCCTCCCTTTTCTTATCTACAAAAAGGAGTGAAAGAATGGTGCTTTTGATCACAATTAAATACAGGGAGAAGATTTCCAACCGAGCAATTGACAACTGAAATGTGAGCCACTGTCTCAGGCAGGGCTGTGCTGGATTCAGGAGCAGAAAGAAGCCAGGAAAGAGCTGCAACTTGCCTGTAGCTTGTACTGCCCACACCAGTCATG
>NW_004524751.1:3752092-3755129 GCF_000260255.1 Octodon degus
GGAACACGGCAGAAAACTTTAATATTCTCTTGATATAATGAACTAAAATAAATTCAATTCTGGACCTGGTACCATAAAGCAATACAGACTAGGTGATATGTGGCTGGAAATCATTTAATAACAACCTACTATTCATGGAAAGTCTACAGCAAGGAGAATGGGAAATAAAATGCAATGCAATAAAAAAGGAAAATTGAGGCTTGAAAAAAATGTTATTGGTTTTTCTTTTTTTCATTGACAAGAAATTCATCATGATTTAGATCTGCTAAAACTTTCCAAACTCTCTATTAAAGTTAATTTGCATCCTTCAAAACAGTGTAGTCACTTCACAAATGATGAAATTTTCATACCATTCATGTATCTCATATTAATCTGAAAAAACCTGGTGCAATAATATAGTTACAACTAAATTTTACATGTTTTCATTCAAAACAAAATAGAATTTTATTTTATTCTATTTTTTTATGTCTTTATTACAGGGTCTACAGGTTCTCACTATACAGATTGGACTCATAGTGATCCTCCTGTTTTCAGCCTCCAACCACTGGGATTACAGGCACACACCACACCCATTCTCAGTCACCATCTCACTGTGCCCTGGGTGCGGTACTAGCTGGGCATGCCGAGGATCAAACCTCTCTTCCTGAGTCTGCCTAAGAAGGTGCTTTAGTATGCTGAGCTACCTGGCCAGCCCCAAATAGAATTTCAGGACATGCTTGGTTTTATTTTATATGGGCAAATATGTGTTCCAAAAAATCTACTATTTAATTTGTTAATCTCAAATGTAAGATCAGGATATAAATTAAAACATTGTTGTAAAATATAGATAAATATAAGTCACTGATTTTATTCAAAGATTCAACTTGAATTTCATCTCTTTTTTGTAAACAAGAATGAAAAAAAATTTCTAAAAGTAAAGCAGGATTTATCAATTGAAAGAAATATTGATGAGTAGAATATCATATAAATTACAACTATATGATGTTGAGCTAGGTAAAATAGAAATATAAAAAAAAAACAGTAATTGTGGATTCTCTTCACAGCAAACATAATGAATTAATAAATAGTGTCCAGCTGCAGGGTGAAAGCATTGATAACGTTCAGGTGAAGGATCACATACAGTATTTTTACAGGTATGAGGATATTATTTTTAAATACTTTGCTATGCTACTGCCTAACACATTTTATTGTTTTTCATATCAGTCATGTGACAGTCTGTGTTCAAATCGTTTTCTTGAAAATACCGTTGCTAAATGTGTGCTCTCTATTCAGTGAAATTATCTTATATAGGGTTAATAATTGTGACTAACTCAAAAGATTTTTGTGAGCATTAAATGAGATAAATAATGAATATAAAGCTATTAGCTTAGTGCCTAACAGCAGGTAAATCCTCAGTAAATGTCAGTTGTTTATGTGCTCTTGTGGTTGCTACATGGCATGCAATAAAATTAATAATGAAAGGAAGACTTTGCATGGGTGAATTTATCTTAATGCCTAATCAATGAAAAATTTATTCCTTCAAAAAGCATTGTTGAAAGCGTGTGTTAAGCATAACACTAATGGAGCATCAGAATATGTACTATATTGTCTGAGATTCTGAAAAAATGCCTGGGCTAGTAAGAGAAACTGGCACACAACATGTTATCACAAAATACTAAGATGAATGCTCTCATATCGATAATTACTAGAGTCTCTGAGTTGTGAAAGAACTAGAAATGTCGGTACTGGCTCGTGTCTGAGGAGACATGAATCAGATTTCCAAGGACAATGGGCAGGAAGTAGTGCGGAGCAAACTTTCTGGGCAAAAGTTTCGGTATGGAAGGAAATCAGATGTGATGGAAGAGTCTGGGTTAGGTCGGCCATGCGCAACCCGTGCAGAAGGAGTCAGGGAACACACAGAAGTGGAAGCCGTGGCTTTCAAGCCTATCACAAAGAATCCTGCTTTCTCTAGTGCCAGCACAACACAATTATAACTTCATATAGACTGACATTAGAAAATAATACATATTCATAAATATACAATTAATAAAATGTATAGTTCCCTTTACTTTAGCAGAAATACGGACATTAAACCAAAAGGAACAGGTTGAAGATGTATTTATTTTTATTTACTGCCTGATAACTTTGCCTTTCAAATTGATTAATTTTGCAGGATGATATTTTTGTCATTTGACCACTTATATAGTTTGCTAAGGACAAGTTAATTATTTCAATCCAATGAAACTTTTATCAATTTTTCTCTCAAATATTTTACCTGCATATTAAGCAATTATTATGTAGAAAATATTCTTGTACGGTAACACTTACTTTTCTCAATTAGCTCCTTTAAAAAAGTCCCCTGTGGAAGATGTGGTTTTAGATAGAAATATTTTCTTCATTTTAGTAACAAGACAAATAAAACCCATTCTCCTATGGGATGCATGATAACCTATTATATATTGTATTCGTTTGTTGTTTTGAAATGAAGGATGAAACCGTTGAGTATCTCTTAAAAACATACATACACACCCTTACAACCTAAGCAGCTGTCGCGGCTCCTGTGGAATGTGTTGACATGTTTTGTCTCACTGATCCTGAAGTAATTTCACAGTTGATTTTACTATGAATGCTTCAGATTTAACTTTAGTAATTAACTAGATTTGAGTAAAGACCTATATTCTACCTTTTAAACAAGCTCTGTTGTGAAGCAAAATGCTTCTCCTGGGACCTTCATTTATGGAAAAAAATGTAAGGGCACAGAATCCAAACAACTCAAATTTAGATTCATTTTCAAATGTGAGGACCAAGTTAAATTATAAAAAATGTAAATGAACTTTGCTTGTCCTAAGTTTGGCAGATGAAGAATGTTGCAAATGAAAATGTTTAATTTTGACTTCTGTAATGTTTACTTTTGATTCCTTCACCTTGCATGAAGAGAATTCAAGAGTCCCTAGCATGTTTTTTGGCCCTAGCCTTCTAAGGTCAATTAAGACTCAGGACATATGAGAACTTGTACTGTAACGTCATGTACCTCGGTAGTGTCCCAAATTTTCTGATC
>NW_004524751.1:3755703-3759499 GCF_000260255.1 Octodon degus
AATATATGCAGTGTATTATTTGTTGAAACTGTACTTCTGATTCGACGTGAAACGGTCGCATTGCTATATGTTTATCAATAAAACTGTAGAAAAAAAAAAAGAGTCCCTAGCATGAAATAGCAACCTAATTTATTGTGTTGGTTCAACAATAAATTAATAAAGTGAGACATCAACATACCCAAACATCTGAAAACAATGCCATGTTTACTTACACTAAAAAATAATGTAACACAATTATTATAAAATTAGTTTATTATTCAAGATTATCCAGCATTTTGATATATTTTTGTCTTCTGTTTACCATGGGCTCTTTAATCTGTAATAGTAATGAAATTTGTCATTAGTACTTTATAAGATCAAGAGTTTAAAATCTAAAGTGCCTGCTTAGGCAGGAGCAGGGACTGGGGTTTGATCCCAGGAGGGCAGTGCCTGCCCCACACCCGGGGTTTGCTGAGAAAGCGATTGAGACTGGGCATGGTGGAGTGCACCTGTAATCCCAGCACTTGGGAGGCTGAAATCAGGAAGATCACTACAAGTCCAGTCTGTATAGTGAGACCTTGTAGACTCTGTACTAAATACATTTTTTTTAAAAAAAGAGTTTAAAATCTTTCTGTGTGTGAATTTAATAACTCTTTGTACATTAGTTTCTTGGTAATTGGTAACTTCCCTTTTCCCCTACATGGACAATATGACTCAGCCACCAGCTCTTCCATATTCACAAAGATGAAAAATAACAATTTCTGTGAATTACACTTTCTTAGTAGATACTGTTTTTTGGGCAGACCACTGAGACCACTTTTATAACCATGGAAACATTGAATCACCCTTTAAGTAGCTCTCCTGTTTTAGTTCATTAGCATTTAAAAGTGAAATCTTCTAGTTTAAAAGCTGGCAGAGCTCTATGGATAAATTAGCATTACATGTGCATGAAATCATGAAGTTTATACTGGTCTAACAATGGCATTTTAATGCTTTGACAAAGTTTGATCAGTCTTTTATTGTGCACTAAATATAATCTAATTAGGTTCAGGATATTTTTTGTTGACTTATAGCAGTGGTTTTTTGTCATCATAGGTTCTTTTTAGTTCAAGAATTCAACACACCAATCAAAACAACCTCATGAATATTCACCAACACCATGACACATAGTATTTTTCTAGTACTTGAGTATGATCCTATGTACTTTTTTCATTTTTGTTACTTTTCAAATTATGCTTCTTACTGTATTGCTTTCTCAGTGAAAAATGCTTTAGAAATTGTGTCAGTTTTGCAGATAAAACATGTGCATGGCTGTTAAGTACTTATTCAAAATTGGTGGTGCTTAACTGAATCCTACAATGGAGATCTGTCTTAAGCGTGCACACTGTAATTATTGAAAACTCTTTACATGTGGCATTTGCTCCACGAGTGCGTACCCTTAACAGCGAGAGGGATACCAGGGAATGGTGTCTGAGTACTTGTTGATAAAGCTTTGGTAGCTCTTAAGCACTTCATAGACATTTGGGGTACAGTGACTGTGAAGTGTTTTAATGAATCATGAGATTTTTGAAAGTAGTGCTAATGCCAGACTTTATATTTCAAAAATGATTTGCATTATCATTTTCAGATAAGAGAACTTGAACCCCAGATTAGGCATATGAACCCTGAATGACTACTTCAGAAAGTGAAGAGAGTGAAATGTATTTCCCAGTGCACCATTTATGTAGAGATGTTTCTAAAGGGGATTAGGCAAGGTAATAAGTACTAAAGTGTTCCTTTTTCCATGAGGTTTTATTAAAAAGTAGAGCAAGTAATTCTGATAGAAATAAATACTCTATTGGTAGTGGCCAGGTTTGCTGCTTATTTTTCAGGAGCTAATAGATTAAGAACATTCCTATTTTGGTAAAAATGCAAAGTTCGCCTCTCTAGGTCTAAGGTTATGTAGGGGAGAAGACTCTTGTTTATTAATTTTTATGTTCACAAAAAGTACATCTGCATACTAGGCAATTAATAATAATAATTGTTAAAAATATAACTTGATGCAATTTGACATTTTGAGAAGAATTTATCTATGATAAAAGGAAAATTTTAAATAGGTACTAATGTGGCATTCAAATGGCACCTAAGATGCTAAATGCAATTCATGCCCCTTATGGATGAATCCCTTTGAAGCCTTTGATGATGAGGAACATTTTTATGGGAGGAGGATGGGGAGAATCATCACACCCACATAAAGCCACAGAGTGTGGCATGTGTCTCTTCTTGGAATTTCTGTCCAGTTCTGCTAGGAAGCTGTGGCCACCTCCCCACACCTCATCAGTTATTTTATCTTCATGAGGAAATACAGGAGAGCAATGGAAAGAATTTGTGGAGAATCCTAACTTACAAATGCTCAGTCTTGATGTAAAATATCCTTCACAAATATATGATGAAGACCCAATGGTATTTGCTCAGATGAATGGAGGCATCACCACATGTTATGAAGCCGTTTAGGGAAACTGTTCAATTTTTATTTCCTTATGTTCCTCCTAAGGCTAAGAGTATCTCTGTGTACATTTATGTGATGCTTTAGACATGAGAAGTCTATTCTCTGATTTTTGAAGATCTGGAATTTAAAAATGCAGAATTCCCAGGAGAGTCAAGATTTCAAAATACTGCTTCAAGCAACAGGTATGTGCAAGGGCTTAAATACTACATGAGAATTAACTTACAATTGGAACATACATTCCTTAAAGAGTCTGCTTCTAGTAATACAATAGTAATATTTTGCTGATGGTGCCAGGAATTTTTCTTACATAGGAATTCCAGGATAATCCTTCATTGAGTAGAATCCTTCATTCCTGAAGTATAGTTAACTTTAATACCTGTAAAATAATGTATGAGGGCATTGTGACAATTTTAATGTGTATGTGATCAAGTTTATTTTGAAAATTTTGAAGTATCCTAGCTTGATGGAAGGTGATCACCTTTTAGAGTGAAAATTTATATAGGTGGAAAGTAAAACTGCTATACAGCTTTTTACTTGGATGTGGACACAGCAGCCAGAAGGGTCTGACCAGAGATCCCCAGCTGTTTCTGTACTGAATTACCATTTAATTTCACAATCATTTTGGGATATCCAATTTAACATTTAATTATTTTGTGACCTCTAATGTCTCCTGATGATGTTTTTAAAATTAAGTAGCAAGTCATATCCAACACAATTGAATCACATTATGGGAGTAGAAACATTTCCATAGTGTGGACTTTTAAAAAAAGATTGCTTATATTTAATATTAAAATCCATTTTAGGGCCCGGGAGATAGTTCAGTGGAATAAGTGATTGCCTGGAAAGCATAAGGTCCTGAGTTTGGTCCCAGGTACTGAAAAAAAAGACAAGAAACAATAAGAAAAAAGAAAATAAAATCCATTTTATCTGTGAACTTTTAATGTTTTGCCCATGTAGGGTACAAGTAATAAACATTATTATAGTTACCTGTAGGAATGCCATGTATTACCAAGCAATCTAAAGTAAAGTTTCAAATATAGGCTTAACTCTTAAATACAGTGTTTCCACTGTTATTTTATTTATATGTATTCATATAAAATGACAAGTTGTAATAAGCATCAAAAAATTTTTTAATACTTTTACACTTATTTGATAGTCACATTAAATATATTTGATATGCAGAAGATATTCATGTTGGCCTACAGTCAAATAGAACAAAATTTAATACTTTTCAACAATGTATAAATACATTATAGTCATACTATAGGATATTGTATGTAGAAGGCATTTCTGATGCAATATTCAATATTATTTGAAAATATAAAAATA
>NW_004524751.1:3768145-3771110 GCF_000260255.1 Octodon degus
CTACTGGACTCTTTTAGAAAAGTTTGCTGAGTTAACACACCTATAGTATTCAAATGACAGAACTAAACAAAAAAGGGGATACAGACAAATGTCCATTTTCTTTGTGTGTATTCAAAATAGTTAAGATAGATATATAGTTACCTAGTCTTAATGAATAGAGGGATTTGTTGTAATAGTGTTTGCAAATAGGATATCATGTCTGCATCTTATACAGCAAATAACCACTAGAAAGAGAGTATGCAATGTGTTAATTATTGAAACTGTCCTACCAATTTGATTAGAAACTGTCTCATTGCTATTTATCTCTCAATAAAATTATTGAAAAAATACCAATAAACAATAAGCATTGTTATTCTCCCATTATTTTTTTGAAAAAAATAAAAATAAATACAAAGATAGGGAAAAAAAAGAACAAAGCAGCAATATGCTTATGTTAAGATGCTTGTCCCTGCCTTCCAATTGTGCATCCTACTCTTCCCTGCTTAGAGCACAGTGCACACCTGGACACATGGATGAAGCAGCCCTTCCCACCAAGGGCTCACCACTTTCCTGCCTGCATCCTATGTTCCTATTGCAGTTATGCTGAACTACCTGAATTTGCCTGGACTTGGCATACTCTCTAAAACTTCCTATTTTGATAATGTCATTAGTCTTTACTGTAAATTAGGCAAATTCAATAGGATTCTTCAGTGCATTCATAGAAATTTCTCTTTCTGGGAAGAATTTATGATCACTTTCCAGACAGACTATGCCCTTTACTGAGTCCAATAACACTCTGTGTATGTTTTCTTTAGAGTACTTGTTACCAATTGGATGCAAAGAGTTCTGAGAATGGAGATAAGGCATCCAACCTATCTTGCTCATAAAAATAAGTGCAGATTTTCTGACTTCCATCTTGAAAAAATAATTTTTAGAACTAATCAGAAAGAGACATGGGAAGGGTTTATTAGGCATAATTTGAAAGTTCCACATGGAAAGAAGTTTAGAAAGGTGCACTGTTTTCTGGAAATCAGAATACTTATGTTTTCTCATGAGAGGGTAGAAAATGAGGCCCACCTCATGTAAAGATACAGGTAGGAGCTTGAGTGGTTTATTATTATTATTCATATATACAATGCAAGTGTTTTTTGAATCCTCTCAACCTGTTATTTCCCTGAACATCCGGTTTCTGATACTTAATTTCTCAATTAATGCAAACTACAGAAATTCTGCATTTCTAAGTAATTTGGAGTGTGATGGTCTAGAGGAAAAGGAGCCTGAACTCAACCAAGAGAGTATTGATACAGATCGCCTTGGGTAACTTTAACTGGGTCATGGCCCTGGCACTTTTAGAAAAAGTAGAATTTCTTATCTGCTTCTTTTTTTTTTTTAATTTTTCTACCCTATCTCACACTTATTGCTATCTATATAGTAAATATGAGCTTTGGGAGACTGAAACATTATTTTTCACTATTTTAATCTAACTATTAAGAGGAACATTTATATTTAGTAAGGTCTCAGTAAATACGGTGGAATAAGTTAATTTATCATCTAAAGTAGTTTTATTCATCTATATGTGCTTTGTTAATAGGATTTTATAAGAAATAGTTATTGATGTAATGGTTGAAATACTTTAATGTGCAAGAGAAGCATACACACAACCAGAGCAAGTTGTGTAAAATGTAGTCTCTTTAACATTAAGCCTGATGTACCCTCCTGCCCTAATTGTGTGCCCACAGAGAAAAGCAAAGGTGGAGTGCTTACAGACTCTCGGAGCAGTGTGTGCATTTGTGAGGAACAAGTGGAGTATCTGTGGCGATAAGGAAGGCATAAGAAGTAGTCTCTTTTGAAAAATAAATAGAAAAAGAAATAGGATGGTTTTTGAGTGCGATTGTTTTCAAATTATCTTCTAAATATGTTACACTTCATTTAGTTCTATCTGTGATTCTAATCATCCATCCACCCACTATTTATCATTAATTATAATGTTTAAATTGAAAAATTAAAGAATGAATAGAGTCACACTCATAAAATTTAAGCCAATTCATGGTACAATAAGACTATGTATCTTATTTCATTACAAAACCACCTTGAAATGACTATGTCAAGAAATATTTGGAGCCGGGCATGGTGGCCCATTCCTGTAATCCCAGCACTTGGGAGGCTGAGGCAGAAGGATCCTTGTGAGTTTGAGACCAGTCTGGGCTACCAAGTGAGCTTGAGGCCAGCCTGAACTGTGTAGTGTGACCCTGTCTCAAAAACACAAGCAAACAAAACAAAAAAAAAATAAATATTCTAAATTCAAAGAAATAGAAATTATAATGCACAAATAAGTGCATATTATGCAAGTTGCTTGTTTTTTTTAAAATGAAAAACCAGTTGAATGGTGTTCTCTTGTGTGGGGGCTGTATTAATCTCTATTGTCTTTTGTTAGTGAAACTTGTTTGCTCCTGTTTGCTCTTCCAAAAAAATACTGCATAGAACCTCTCTACAATGTCTATTTGAATGTTAATGTAAAGTAGTTGTTGATTTTAGTTCAATCTATTAAATTTCTAATATTTATACTTAGTGCAATTTCTTCCTAAACATTTTCCAATATTTTTAATGAACAAAACTCATTGCTTACTATAATTTAATTTTTTGCATTGCTGTTTACATATATAATAAATTGGCATGCATAGTTAAAATTATATTAGCTATATTACTGAATATATTTTGTCTTTTATAACTTTTTTATTTTATTGGGCATTAGTTGTATACAACCTTCAAATGGTAATTTCATCTTAAATTTCTTTTTAATATTCTTATTTATGGTTCAATGAAAATATTATATCATTCCATTTATTTCCTTATTTTACCGGGAAGGTATGCGAAAACAATACTAAATAAGAATGCTTATAGTGAATAGTCAGATTTTTTTGGTTTATGTCTCATGTAACATACAGTTAATAACAATTTATAAATACTGGGTGTGTTAGTTGATAAC
>NW_004524751.1:3771210-3773513 GCF_000260255.1 Octodon degus
ATAAATATATATTCATATACATATACTCACAAGTATGTCTCCAGTTTGAAATGTGTATGTAAAAAAATGTAAGAAAATATATAAATAAGTGAAACAGTAATTTTCTACAGATGTTAAGATTATGAGATTGTTGTTGTGGGTATGGCTTATAACTACTTCTATCAAGATCCTAAATGCTCACATTCATGAAGAAGAATTATGCTTTAACGTCTCAGTATCTCTATCTGATCCATGTTTCTACAGAGAAAGCTAGAATACATGTAAAAACAGGACATCACTCCAGAAACATTAAATGTTTAACAAATATTGGATCCCAAGTAATTTCTACCCAATTTTGCCGTGTACCTGGGTTTACATACTTTTTATTTCTCAGTTACTTTTTGTTGGCTTTGTGTGTATAAGCTTTTAATTATGTCAATAAGAATAAATTGACTTTGTGTTATACTTTGTCCTTAAGTGACATACTGTGCACATTTTCTTGGAGACCACAGGTTCCTTATGTATGTCAGAAGGCATATGTTCAGTAACATATATACTTATTTTTTTCATATTTTAAAATTGCACTAATATAAAATTATAACTTGAGAAAAATTTTTAAATTTATACATCCTTTTTTGATCCATATTTCCTCCTTTTTGAGTGTTGATGTAGATGTGTGTTGTCATAGATGACCTATCTATATGCATTTATACAGGAAAAAATTGTCTGGACTTCAAATCTGTAAAACATAGAAATGCATATTCTGACAGTATTTGCTCAAGTAAAATAAAATATAGTATTAAGATTCTTTATAGCCATGTAAATGTCATATGCATTTTATTTCAATTCAAAGCCTATTTGTAAAAATAATTTTTCACAAAACAAATTTTTACATTAGAAATCTATGTACATTGGTAAAACTAAATACTATGCTAGAAAACCTTTTAATGGTAATTTCTGAAATAGATTTTGTGTAATAATTTTATAACTACCACACATGAAACCTACTATAAAATTTTATAATTTAAGAAAAACTTGAGGAAGATAAGTCAGGATTGAAATTTTGGGATTTATATCAACTACTAATAAAGATGAGATGGTTCCTAAGAACAAATATAATGGCTATGCATTGATATTAATCATGAGGCCAACTTCTATTAACTCAGGAAATATGCTAATGTGCTTAAAAACCTGGAGTTTGAAACTCAAAAAACCATACTAAACTTTTGTACTTGTGCATACATTTACCTCAATAACACCAGCTCCCATATCCTTGAATTCCTTTTTTTTTAAGAGTGATTAACACATCATTTGAATTAAAATTATGAGATTAGATGAAGAACAGGACTAGAAAAGTGTTTATTATCAATTTCTGGAAATCACATTTATATAAAAGGAAGAGAACAGACCAGCCGAAGTCCACACTGGTGCAGCTTACATTATTGCACGTGGATAGAATACGCTATTTGGGATAGCATAACACTCAGGTCAGGCCAAGCATAGGAAGAGACAAATATAGAGGACAAACCTCTATTTTGTTTTTCTGGACTCTGAACTCCCTAGTGGCCTCAAAATTATTCAGCATACTGGACACAATCAGCAAGCTCTTTACAAAAATGATAGCAAACTCCTCAACACCTTTCACTGTGCTCATACTCTGGGTTCCAATCAGGCACAAGTGCAGCATAGAGCTTGCTTGACCTCACTGAATGGGACTGCTCCGATCTCCCAGGGCCCGTGCTCAGGGACAGGAGGGAAGGGAATGAACTTCTACCTCACCCAGATTTTAGGAAACAATACTGTGGCTATTGTTCCCAAAGGTTACTCAAAAAAGGCAACCTTTTGAGCTTTCTTATTTTTTTTTCACATGGTAGATGTCATATAATGAAAATACCTAAAAATTAGTGCAATATATGGAACTCATCAAAATAAAGAGGACTTTGAAAAACAAGGCTGCAAGATTGTTACTAACATTGTAATATTTATGTTACAAATTACACATACACTGTTTATTATGGTTCTAGCCATGTAGGAACTGAAGCCCCTTCCTTCAAAGGGTCAGAGAAAGAATTAGCTGTTTTAGTAACTGTACATTTTGTATACTTTTAAGCAACTCTTAAATATTACAGAAAAGTAATAAACATACATGGAGGCTACAATGTAGTACCCTATTTACAGTACAGCTAAAGATAAAATTTAAAACAATCAAGTTTGAATGTACATAATTGCTAGTGCACAGACTGTATTATGTCCAAAGAGAACAAAAGCCTCTTCCCTGCCCCCAAACAAGACCTATGTAATGGCCTGCAGTGATTAAAAGAAAA
>NW_004524751.1:3783188-3790878 GCF_000260255.1 Octodon degus
GCAGGGCTGGCATGGCATGTAGTGCTGGGAATCAAACCTGGGTCCTTCACTTCCCAGGCAGCCACTTAGACCTCTGATATATCTCCCTAGACTCACTTTTAAATTTTTTGTTTTAGGAATCAGGGATTGAACTCAGGCCCTTACACTTGCCATGGAAGTGCTTAGTCCACTGAGCCATCTGCCTGGCCCTCACTTTTAATTCTAACTTGGTAAAAATACTTAAAGTTAAATAAATGTGTATTTCTATGTGTGTACAATTCTATTCAGCACTTTTTTGAGGAAATATTCCAAAAATAATTCATTTTTTAGTTCTTATGGCACTGATAGCAATTCAATAATTTTCTGATTTTTATCTAAGCCCCATGTTCCTTTGAATACACCCCAGTGTCTTATCATGCAGTAATTTTCATAGATATTATCTAGTTGTTCCTGTTTTATTTAGAATCCACACTACATAATGAGCATCTTAAGATACTAGTACAAATATTTTTATGGTATTGTGTTGTTAACTCCTTACATTCCGTAGCACTTGGTTATATGTATTTTGCTTGCTGCATCATTTTAATAATATTTTATAAACTACTAATGCTGTATTTATATCACTTATTTAACTGCTAAGCATGCCTTTGTATTTCTACTCACTGAATTCTTTTCTGGAACATCAGGACCTTTTTCATTCACCAGAAGCTGTTTGATTTATATTAACAATTCAAAGAAACACTTTGATTTGATGATAGATATCATATACTTGATTTTTGTTTTATTATTTCTTACTCAAATTTTAACTGTTGTCCTCCATTTATTTTGTTTGTTATCTGCTCTTTATTAATTTCTTAGGAAATATCACCTGGTCAGTTCATTATTTTTCTTTTCTAATATAAGAAATAAAGCCAGAAATGGGAAGATAGCAAATATTTCTATTACATGGGCCGAACAGATTACATGGAGTATCTTTTCATCTTTAAATCCTTTCAAACTTGTCAAACTATTATGATCTTGGCAGTACAAACACAGTATTGATCTGGATTTTACCATTAAGACATTTTTCTGAGCCTTGATTATTCATACATTTCCACGTAGTATAGGCTTAGTTTAAAAGGTTTGAGGAATATTTAATCATGAAGTGTTCCAATTTCTGGTAGCACTGTGATTATGATTCGTTAGTATCTGGATTTTTCCCCTAAATTTCTTAACATAGAAAACTCAGTTCTGAGACAATGAATATGCCTTCTCTGAAGAAAATCTCTGCAAAAAGGAGAGTCAAAATAAAATTTGCTTCATAAACTTTAATGTCACAATCATTTGAAATAAATTGATCATCCGACATCTAGAATGGCTATCTATCTCAATGCAGGAGGGTCCTCAGCAATGGGACAGGAATACTGGGAATACAGTACAGTATATGGGCAAGAGCATCTCCCATTTGTGCTGTAAAATGGTTTCTGACATTGCCTTTAATTTTGCTCTCATTGCTTTGCCAATTGGAGAACAGTTCTAAACATCTTTCATTTGTGTATTATTTTATGTCTACTCCATTTTGTTAGGATTACTGATCATTACTGATCATCATAGACATGTGCATATAGCATCTCTATTTGTTTAGGATCTAGAACTGTTGTTCATACAGTAATGCAGTAATTAAAAGGGAAATTATTTTATAGTATAATTTTATGACAAAATAGATAATAGTGTTTATAGGTACTAAAATTAATGAAGATAATAAGCAAATATTTAATAAGCATTTACTGTGTTCGAAACACAATTCCAAGTACTTTTTCATGTTTTTAAATATCTAATTTTAAAATTCCAGTTAGGAACACTATCAACCTAAATTTGTAAAGAAGGAAATTGATCACAAAAATAATTTAATGATTATTATCACACAAGGTTACAGTGGAGTTAAAATATCAAATGTGGATCTGAATCCAGGAGGCTGTGTACCTTAAAGCATGGTGAAAGACACTCATTCATTATCATTTTTGAAAGTAATTTTATAAAAAGAAATGCTTCAACATTATTCATATATCATAAGTGTTTTAATTGAAAATACTTTTTAAAATCTAACAGCAAGTAGTATTAAATACTTAATTTTGAAACTAAGTTACTGAATCCAAAATTTGTCTCTATCTGTTCTGTTTTATCACTTCAAAAATCAATAACCTCAGTGCTCAATTTAGGAAAACCTCATATATTTCTGATATGTGGCTCCCGCAGCTGTTTGTGAATAAAGTGCAACTCATCTCCTGACTGCTGCTTCCTTGTTTTTTGATGGCTTTTTTTTCAATTGACTTTATTTACTTTCAAAGTGACATTTCAACAGAGGTATCCAGTCTCATTCCCGCTCTCCTCTGACATTTCTGTGACTTCGAGTGCAAGAAGCTGCTTGCCAAAGACTTGCTAGATTGATGTTGAGCGCAAGGAAGAAAAAATCTGCGGAGAGCAGATGTTTCTTTTCTTCTTGTTGTGCCTATTACTTTGAAAAACTGACACTGCTTAAAAACAGATTTCAGATGTTCTGTCTTTCTGGCAGCAAGAATGAATGTGTTGCCCGACCAAGAGAAGTTTAAGCATTGTCTAAACAGGCGAATTGCAATTCGATAAAAGAATGAATAAACTCTCAGTTATATATCACTTTTTTATCCTTTGAGTAAGATTTAATTATCCCTAAGTTAACTAAATGAGTGCCTCAGTTATCTATTTTATCTAGATTTTTCTAGGTATGACTCAAACTCTAGTATTTCAACTGATATAAATGTTTTCACTGTGATTTAATACATGACACATGAAAAATATTTCAAACTTTGAACGTAATTTCTTGGAGACTTATTTTGCATATCTAGAGTTATAAGTTATTAATTTACTGCATATTAAATAACACACACAAAGTTTTGACTACTAAATATGTTTCTGTTAATACATAGTGTCCTACAAAGAGCTTTCTCCATACGTATTCTAATTGGAGTAAATTATTTTTCTATGGAAAAACTAATTAGCAAAAGACAGCTGTGTTTCCAGGCTAAATATAAAGATATGTAGAGCCTTGGACAAATAAATGTGTATTGGCTTAATGTCCCTACTTAAGTCTTTCCTGGTATGTCAGGGCAGGCCACTGAAGCTAACTGCCTTCTGTAGCCCAGAACACTGGTTGAGACTCTGCCCAGGGATTCTTCAAAACGTTCTGATTTATTGTTCTTCTCATGTAAATGTCACATCACATTTTCTGTCTACTCCAAATCGAGAAAATGAGTTTATAGTTATGAATGTCAAAGCCAACAACAATGCACGGCCAGTGCTGAGGAACTGACCTGGGCTTGATTATTTATCATGAATCTCCCTTCAGTTTCCACATCCTTCACAGAACAGTAAGATTGTATGAAGCTGAGTAAATTATATTTAGGTCATCACTGAAGATGTAGTATTTCATTTATGTGTGTGAAAAGGCTCTCTCTCTCTCTTTCTCTTTCTCTCTCTGTCTCTCTTTCTCTCTCTCTCTCTCCCTCTCTCCCTCTCTCACTCTGTATCTTCTGTCTCTGTTTATCTGTCTCTGTCTCTTTCCCTGTCTGTCTCTGTTTCTCTTTGTTTCTTGTCTGTCTGTCTCTCCTGATCTCCTGTACCATGCATAGCATAACTAATGGAAATATAATACTGATTAACAAAACATTGTCATTGTTATTAGTTTTTTCTTATTATTTATTGTTAATATTCTTAGGCTACCCAGAAGTAATAGAATGACTTCATTTATTTAGCAATAAGAGTGCAGGCAAGGATGGGTCATATAGCTCAGCAGATTAAAGCATCTGCTTAGGCAGCACTCAGTGGCCAGGGTTTGACCCCTGGCATGTTGTGCTGGTCCCGCCCATGGGGCATGCTGAGAGGGCAATTGAGACTGGGTGTGGTGGTACGAGCCTGTAATTCCAGTGCTTGGAAGGCTGAAAATTGGAGAATCACTAAGAGTCTGATATGTGTAGTGAAATCCTGTAGACCCTGTACCACATACATTAAAAAAAAAAAAGCAAGTAAAAGTATAATACAGAAGTTTGAACACCTTTACAAAAGTTCTCACTCTTTCAGAATAAAAAGCTATTTTTAAAGAAATAATGGGTTTTATTTTTCTGTATCTGAGTTCAGAATCTTATTGGAAATGTGGTATAAAATAACCAATTTTTCAATGCTCAGTTAGATCACAATATAACACATAGTGACTGTGAACCTGCATATGATCCAGTGCCAAGAAGGCATAGGGATTTAGGGACAAAAATTTCATTGAAAAAAAGACAAATCTTGGTTGTTAATTTAATTTTTAAACTGTTTCCATTAACTTCAACAAGGCATATTTAAAGCAAAATGTTTAATGTCTCTTCTGCCCAGTCATCATGATAGGATTTAAAGCTTAAAGAAAAGGCAGAGCATGTCAGAAATAAGGGAAATTGATTTCTCAGACTAAAGATGAGTTTCAGTGATTGCATTCAGGAGAAGGGGATGGGACTGCCACACCCTAGTAGACAAAGCATGAGGACACTGCTGCTTCAGCAGTAACTTTATGTGGTGCTGAAACGCAACAGCAGAAATAGATTTCCCAGACAGCAAAGATGTCCCTGCACTTGGCAAGTGAAAACAACCCAATTTTAGATTAAAAAACTCATTTTATGTGTTTGTGGTTGTGCTTCTAATTTAAATAATACATAAGGAAGAGCTTTCAGTAACAAAATGTCATACTTCCTGCTAATAAGGCAGGTAATGATAAGGGTGATTATGTAATTTTTATAAAAGAAGAAAGAAATGTGGCCATATTTGCCTGAGACAAGTGAAAGTCATTGGATACCTAAAACTATCATTGTCAATATATTGCTTGTTTCCTTTATCATAGTGTTCTATAGGATCATAAAACATTGCAACTTTAATAAAACATTAAGTGTACAGTACATTGATAATGTAATAAAATGAAACCGGCAAAAATGATAGTTTCACCTCTATTAACAGCATGATGATAGCTGGTGTTCATGCACCAGATTGTAACTTCAGCTGCTTGGGAGACTGAGACACGAGAATCACAAATTCAATAACAGGCTGGGTAACTTAGTGACTTAGCAAGAACCTGTCACAAAAATAAATCAAAATTGAAACACAATTTGAAATTCTTTTGACTTTTTGTTGATGATTTTTCTCTTTTACTCTCTCTCTCTCTCTCTCTCTCATTGTCTCTTTTTCCCTTACTCTTCTCTCCCTGTTATCTATCTATCTATCTATCTATCTATCATCTATCTATCTATCTATCTAATTATATACACTCTCAAACATGTACTACATATAGTAGTACTTCTCATACAAGATAATTATGAACTTTTTAAGTTTGTGTGTTAACTTATGCATATTTCATTGTTTTCAAAATATTTTAATATATATGGTAACTTCTTTAATTATACTATTAGTATATCTTGGTTCATTGAAAAGAAAGTTTTTGAGTTGTGTTTCTTTTTTGTAGAAGACTTTATTTCTTGTAATATGAGTAATGACTTTGAATATAACAATATACAGTATATCAATTATTCTCATTCTCTTCTCATTTAGCTTTCAGATTTTGTTTTAAAAATAAAAATGAAAACAAATGAAATCCCAAAACAATAACCACAAAAACTAAAAAATCATGGTGTATAACTCGGAGTGAGGCTTTGGGTTCCATCCATAGTAACTTTAAATAAATACCTGAATAGGCACTTGGATCAATCCTCTTATTTCTGTGTTCACTGCTAGTTAGGCTCACTTTCACCCCTACATCTTATGTCTCTATTTGACAAGAAAAAAAAAAAAAAAGAATGAAAAGTAAGAACAAGAAAAACAAACACAAAATTAAATGAATGGGAAATAAATTTGTGGAGGACTACCTGACCAGCTCTCCTTCAAAGAAGAGTAACTGTCTCCATTTTGACTGAGGTTTACCCTGTTTCCTTGTATTGATATGTACAGAGCTGTCTAGGACTTCTGTTTATCCTTCAGTTGGCCTTAAGCAATGTATATTGGTTTAGCTGAGGTGCTGGTGATAGTCTTTGAAGGTAGCATGTGTGTTTTCCTGATAACCTACACCTGCTGCTTCTTAATGTGAACCTGTTCAAGACAGGACAAAGAGCCAATACTCCACGTTGCCAGCTGGGATCAAGCCTACAGCCTCGAGGCTAAGACTTCCTGGGGCTTGAAAGATTACATCAGAGCTGAAGCACCAGGCCCCCAAAACTTTAGATATTATCTCATTATAATGCAGATTACTTTCTATGCATATCCTCTGCATATGGAAGAGGTAAATGTAGGCCACCCACCTAGCTCAGTTCACAGTAGTCACCTACTTCGTACAATTCTCAGACATTCCTCCTCAAGCCACTCCTCCACTAAATAAAACCTGGTGCAGCCCTGGGTCAGTTTCTTTGTTCCGAAAAGCCATCTTTGTGGCTGGACTTAGGGCCCCTTGGCTCCCCAATATTATAAATATGTCTTAGTGTCTTTATTTTGCCATGGGTTGCACTGGGAGTGGTAGATTGGAATTAATTTGGTGGAATTCCAATAACCTATCTCTGGGATTACAAATTGACTTCTTGGATGGAGACGAGTGCCTGGAGCAGTCTCCTACATAAATTGTTCTACTATTATTTTATTTTATTTTTTTACTTTAAGCGGAAATGATCAAAAACAAATAACAAGGACAAAGACAAAAACAAACCACCATAATAAATGTGGTATAGAATTGCAAAGGAACAGAAATTTAATGATGTTGTCATGTTCTGTATTATTTTCATCAAGTTTGTTGCTCAGACTACCAGCTATAGACATATAAGATTGATCAGTTAGAGCATTAAATCTATCTTTCCAGAAACCTTTTATTTTATTCCTTTTATTAAAAAATTATTTTAGGGTATAAAATAATAGATAGGACATTAGAAATGCTACTCTTTTTAGACAATAACAAAAAAACCCCAAAAAATAAAAAAAAAAAAACAAGATGATAGGAATTCAATGGTAGTTGTTACTTTCACATTGCTGTCTTTGATGTAGTCACTCAGATTTTTGCATATTAGTATATAAAATTGATCAAAGTAAAAATTTTAAACACTAACTGCTACCTTCAAAAAAAGTGATAGAAATTAATAATATAATTATTTTAGCTATTTTTGTGTTGGGTCTTTGAGGATTTGGAGCCTATTTTTTTTATTTTTTTTTTTTTTAGTTCTTTATGTATTTTTGACAAAAATCTTTTGTCTGACTGTTGGTTAACATTTTTCACAATTTGTCAATTGTCCTTTTGCTCTGTTGGTGATTTCTTTGGCTGTTCAGAAACTTGTCAATAAGATGAGGTCCCAGTTGTTGATTCTTTGAAGCATTTCCCATGCAGTTTGGTTTTTGTGCATACTCTCTGCCTACCTGTAGTCTTCATGATTTCCACCTACTTTCTGTTCCAGTAGTTTATTGTTTCAGTTTTATTATTTAAATGTATGATCCATTTTGACAGTAGTTTAGCATGGTGATAAACATAGGTCTAAATTTAGCTTTCAGCATTTGGAAAACCAGGTTTTCCAGCACCTTTTATGAAAGACAGTATCTTCTTTTGAACACGTTGGGCTCCTGTATGAAAGAGAAGGTGCTGGAAGGTGTTTGTAGTTGAGTCCACATCTATTAATCTGTTCCATTGATCCTCAGTTCTGTT
>NW_004524751.1:3790978-3796195 GCF_000260255.1 Octodon degus
GTTTTCTTGTGGCTAACTTACTAAAATGTGGAATGTACACCTTAGATAACAGAATAAAGTTTGCCTGAATACTGTAGTTAAGCATAAATATATTTATAATCTTTCTAAAAATGTTTTTCAGAAAGACCAAATTAATAATTTCTAAGTTTTTCACACATGACTACTGTCACAGTTTGGAGAGATGGATGTTCACTGTGGATCCAGGTAGCCATCTGCCTTTAACCTCCAATTGTCCAGTGAAATAGTGCAACACAGATCTCATTTTCCCTTTCTATGCTGAAGTATTAGTCAGGGGGACACATGCATATTATTAAAAATCAAGTTCAAAACACTTAAAATAATTCTGTATTAGAAATTTGACTCTATTATAAGTCTCTTTGTTTTTTGGGAGTCAGACTGGGCTGGTTAAATGCTCCAATTCCACTGTCATTAACATTTAGGAAGCAGAATATTCCATCAGGTTCAAACTGGAGGTTTAGTTACTACAACACTGACTTCTGGTAGGTTGTGCAGGTTCAGTGAGGTCTACTCCTCTTCCTCTAGCAGGATTTGCTCCTGGATTCTGTGGTTCATTCTTTGGCAACTTTTTAGCTATTGCCATGAATATTTCATTTACATTCATTGAAGTTTTAGCTGATGTTTCCATGAATAATAAACTGTTGTCATCTGCGTAGGACTGTGCTTCCTGGAAATCTACAGCTCTTTTATTTGCTAGATCAGCCTTGTTTCCTGATAAAGCTATTACAGTGTTAGGACTTGCTTGCCGCTGGAGTTCTTTGACCCAGGTTTTGCTCTTGCAAAAGATTCCTCATTTGTGATACTATAGACAACTACGGCTGCTTGCGCTCCTCTGTAGTCCATTGGTGCTAGGCTATGGCGTCTTTCTTGACCAGCTGTATCCCATATTTCAGACTTTACTGTTGCGTCATCAAGGCGCACAGTCTGGGTTAGAAAAGCAGCCTCAGTGGTACTTTCTTGAAATTCATGAAACTGGCCTTTCACAAAACGAAGCACTAGGCTTGGTTTGCCAACAGCAGCCTCTCCCAGAAGTACTAGTCTGAACTGGCAAATTTTATTTCCAGTATTTGGCCCGTTAGGTCTTGTTGCTCCTCGATCAGCCATATCCAAATTTGAAAGAAGCCCCTAATTTCAGGCTCCTAAATGAACTGCCAGGATGGAAGGTGTCGATTTTTTATCTTTCTGGAAGTAAAGAAATCTGAGCCCGCACCACGCGGGGCCGCGGCTTCCCGGCAGCAAGGCCCAGGCATGGCCAAGGAACGGCGGAGCCCGCGTCGCCTCCTCGTGCCGCTCCCTTTTCCTGAGCTTTCTTAGTTTTGGTCATTTATATTGGAACATGGAGAAAGTGACAAAGAACAGGAATGAATACTAAAATAATTTCTAGGCTGCTGCTAGAAAATAAAATAAAATTTTAAAAAAAGTTTCTTGCCATATTCATGAAGGTGGCAATAACTGTATGTATAAGAAAGAGGCTACAAACTCATAGAAAAGATCAACTCTGGCTTCTAAACAAAGCAAAAAATTGATTTTGTTTTTATATCCTTAAGTGTTATACAAAAAAAATGTAAACCTTTGGACTTAGTCACCAAAACGGGTGTCCTCCTAAGCCCAGGCATGACCTTCAAGTTTGGCGTGAGCTAGTTTTATCTTCAAATTTTCTTCAAGATTGTCCATGAACTCAAAGGTATTCAAGTAGTTGGAACGTTGCACATTGGGTAAGCCTTTAATGCAAGCAGCCAAGTGCTTTGTCATGAAGCCAGCCTCAATGGTCTCAATGCAGACTTATTCCAAAACGTTTGCAAAGAAGCCAAGTTCATTGTTGTTACCAAGCTTCGCTCTGTGGGCCAACCCTCTGGGCCAGGCAAAATGGAAGCAATAAAATTGGTAGAGGTCTCCTATCCTTTCTGGTACATGTGGTAGTGGCGCGTTACAGATCCATGGGCAGCCTCGGCTTCCACTGTCTTGCCATCTGGACAAATCAACACGCTGATCATCATGCCAAGAAAGCCATAACCTTGGGCCACAGAATCCTACTGCATGTCACCCTTGTCATTCTTACAGGCCCAGATGAAGCCTCCCTCTGACTTTATGGCTTGGGCCACCATGTCATCGATGAGCCTGTGCTCATACCAGATCTTCTGGGCTTCAAATTTGGATTTGTACTGCTTGTCATATATCTCCGGAAAGATGTCTTTAAAATGGCCATCATATTTCTTCAAAATAGTGTTCTTGGTGCTCAGATACAGAGGCCAACTCTTAGACAGAGCCATTTGGAAGGAACTGTGTGCAAAGTCTTCAATGGGCTTATTTTGGTTGTACATCCTCATGGCGACACCACCTCCTTCTTCAAAGTTATGGACCAGGTATATCACCTTCTGGCTTCCATCACTTGGTGTGCAAATTGTCTATACCCTCCCAGGCCCAGCAACAACAAAGTCAGTCACTCTGTATGGACCCTCATAGGCATGAGGACCTATGACGATCGGTTTTACCCACTCTGTCACAAGGCAGGGGATATTTTTGCAGATAATAGCTTCTCTGAAGACGGTGCCACCCAGAATATTTCGGATGGTGCCATTGGGTGAGTTCCACCTTTGTTTGAACTTGAACTCCTCCTCCCTCTTCTCATCGGGGGTGATGGTGGCATACTTGACACGACGTTGTACTTCTTTATAGCTTCGGAAGCATCCTTAGTGACTTGGTCGTGGGTGTCATCCCGATTATGTATGTCTAAGTCATAGTTATGCAGATCGAGTTCCACATAGGGAAAAATGGTTTTTCTTTAATCAATCCCCAAATGATTAGGTTCATTTCATCTCCTTGCATTTCTACCACAGAACCGCCACGGATTTTTCCAGACATTTTTGCTGATGATAAACCTCGGGGTGAGGCCTGAGAAGAGCAGGGGGGTGGCCACGGTACACACACATCCTCACGCACTCACATGTACAGTCTGTACTGGGCCGGTGTCCGAGCTTCGAACACTGAACGGTGCAGACCAGGGACTGAAGGGCGGAGCTGAATTGTGAATCTATAAATGTCTATTCCTTTGGAGTAAAATAGTAATTAAATTAGAAGATTTTATCTTGGGTCAGCAGATAGCTCATTGGAATAAAGCACCTGCTTAGGCAGAACGTAGCAACCAGTTTTGATCCCCTGGCCAGTGCCACCCGGTTTCCAGGGCGTGCTGAGATGGAGATTGAGACTGGGCATGGAGGTACATGCCTGTAATCCCAGTTCTTGGGGGACTGAAAACAGGAGGATGACTAGGAGTCCTATCTACGTATTGAGTAGGCCCTGTACTACATACATAAGAAGAAAATTTTATCTTAAAGTGTTACATATAAGTATCAGTCCAATGGATGTTAATAGCAAAATTCATACATAATATACCTTGAAAGATTGCCATAGGGAATCACAGCATTACATGGGCTGTATTTCTAGGGTTGAATTACGTTTTATACACTAGAAGCTGGTAGTGTAAAGCAAAACTGACTATATATTTAGTGCATCATTGTTCAATATTCTGTGTACTGGATGTGTGCAGGAGGGTTATATCTGCAGCATTAAACTGAATTGTCTATCTCTTTGTATGTGTGGTTTTTATCCTATGGAGTTATAATTTAAACAATTTTTTCTATTGTCAATAGCTATTCACAGTAAATACTTTTAATTTCTTAAATATTTCTTTTTACAAATATACATGTACATATATACATATATATGTCTGAAGCATAAAATAAACTACAGTTAAAAATTGAAAAGATAAGAAGTTCAGATAAATCAGTATAAAAGTTGCAGTTTTGGTTTGGTTATTATAGCTTTACTTTATTTTGGTATTTACTAGCTATATTTCTTTACATAAATGGTATTAATTTTTATTTTTTTAAGGGTTTTTTTTTTGTATTTTAGGGAAGGGTCTACAAGGTGTTCAGGGTCTCACTGCGTAGATCAGACTCCTAATGATCCTCCTGTTTTTAGTCTCTCAACAGCTGGGATTACAGGCAGGAGCCACCATGCCCAGTCTCTGTTGCCATCTAGGCGCAGCATGGCAGGCCCAGAGATCAAACCCCGGCCCCTTGCCCCTGAGCTACTTGGCCAGCCCTGAAAGTGTTTTTATTTTATGTGTTAAATTACTTAAAGAAGGGTCATTTTCATTCATTAATATTACAGAAACCATTTCTGAAAAAAGTCTAAAATCCTACTTAATCAAATATTGTATATTCATTATAGCATCTTAAGTCAATGCTAATCATAATCAATAAGTCTGTCCATGTAGTTTAATTATTTATATATACTATTTAAGGGGAAATTAATTCCAATTCTGTACAAGTGTAAACTGATATTGAAGAAGGATAAACACATACTTTGTAGTTGGAGATAAAGTTTTAGAAAGCAAAAGTAGTCTGCTCATCACTAAAGTTTGGGGCAGAGGAGAGACAATGTAAGTACCCTGACACTAAGCACAATGACATTTTAGTAAAAGTCAGAATTGTGTAAAGAATCCACAAATGTAACAGGATATCATGGGAAACAGGCAGTTAATCCTCTGGTTTTTTACTCTTTAATCCGGGCTGCCGTTTGGTGGAGACACATATGGGGGATTTAACATTGATTAAATGGCAGAAGAATGTGTTGGTTTTTTAAAGAGCAGAGTATATTTATTGAATGAAAGGAAGCTTCTGTCCAAGAGAGGGACAGAAGGGGACTTGAGTGGTTTGCCAGAAAAAAAAATCTGTCTTTTCTAGGAGTTGTTGTAGAGCAAAACCATGAGGTGAGGGGGCAGAAGTATGGGCAACCAATAAGATTGCAAGTATCATTGCTCAGGTAAAATTGATTAAGTTGGGATCAAGTGGGGAAGTGAGTTACAAACAAACAGGCATAAACAAAGAACAGAAGCTTTTCCTGTAGAGGCTGGAGTCATAATCTTAAAAGACAGTATTGTGTATTACAGCTCTCCATCTCATTCCATGTGACTTGTCCATCAGCCTTTTTAATGAACGATCTCTGCAGCTGGTAAACAGTGCTCTCAACTCCAGTCTTATCTTCCTTTTGGCCCATGTTTCATGATACACTGCACATCCTCGCAGAACAAAGCAGCTAGGGGCTTATCAATTTTATTTAATCTTTCAAAGAACCAACTTTTTGCTTTGTTAATTCTTTGAACTGTATTCTTTATCTCAATTGAATTAATTTATG
>NW_004524751.1:3797280-3820570 GCF_000260255.1 Octodon degus
TTTTACACAACCATGCTGCTTTTATAAATTTAGCTTTGTAGTATAATTGCAATTCAAGAATTATAATGTCTCCTGCCTTGCTTTTGTTGGCCAGGATTGCCTTTGCTGTTTTAGGTCTTTTCTGATTCCAAATGAATTGTAGGAATGTTTTCTGTATGTCTGTGGGGTATGCTGATAATATTTCAATGTGGATTGTAATAAATCTATGTAACAGTTTTGGGGGTATGGCCATTTTCCAAATAATGTTTTTTTCCTATCTAAGTTTAAGGAAAACCTTTCCATTTTCTGAAGTCCTTTTGAATCTCTTTCCTCCAAGTATTTTAATTTTTATTGTATAGATCTCTTATTTTCTTTGTTAGATTAATTTCTAAGAGTTTCTTTTTTTTGGATGCTATTGGAAAGGGTATTATTTGTCTAATTTTCTGAGTTTGTTGTTTGTGTAGAGGAAAACCATTGATATTGGGGCATGGACTTTGTATCCTTCTGTGCTACTGAATTTATTTATTAATTCTAGGAGTCTATTGGTGGAGATTTTTTGGTCTTCCATGTAAGTATCTTGTCATCTGAAAATAATGCCTGTTTCCCTTCTTGATTTCTAAGTTTTATTCCTTTTATTTCTTTCTCTTGTCTAATGGTCTGACTAATGTTTCCAGAGCTATTCTGCATAGGAGTGGTGGTTAGAGTGAACATTCTTGTTTTGTACCTGATTTTAGAATAAAACCTTTCAGTTTTTCTCCATTTAGAAAAATGTTGGCTATTGGTTTGTCATAGATGGCTTTTATCAGATTGAAGTACAGGCCAATTACTACAATTTTTGTAGGCTTTTTTGAAATCATAAATGTATGTTGGACATTGTCAAAAGATTTGCTTCATCTATTGAGAGGATCATGTTTTTGTTGTTGTTATGGGAGAGGCTGACCCTATTGATACGGTACATTACAATTATTTTTTGTTTTGTTTTGGTTTTCGTTTTGATTTTTTTGCATTACATTTATAGATTTGTATATATTGAACCATCCTTGCAACCCTGGGATGTCTTCCATAGTTGGGTAGAGTCATATTTGGCAGATACATATTTATAATTGTTATCTCTTCCTCTTAAAGTTTTCACCTAAACAATATGCAGTGACTTTCTTTATCTTTTTGATCATTCTTGTTTGAAGTTCACATTGTCTGCAAACAGAATTACTACCCCTGATTTTTTCTGAGTGTCTGGCACATGGAGTATTGTTTATCATCCTTTGACTTTTAGTCTATGAATTTCCTTGTATCTTGTATATAGCATATTGTTGGTTTTTATTTCTTGATCTCCTGTGCCACTCCATTTCTTTTAATGGGAGAATTGGGACCATTTACATTTGGCAACTTTAATTGATATGTATTCATTTATGCATGTCATAGTAGTTTTTAGTTGTTAATTCCCTATTTTTCCTGTGTTTAATTGTTTATCCTGTTTGGTGTTTTCTTTCTGTTGTTTTTCTAGGAGTTGTGGTCATTGTTATCTCCTTTTATTATGTCTTTCAGTATTATTTTTTAGCATTGGTTTGGTGGTATGAATATTTTAGTTGTTTTTGTCATGGAAATATCTTACTTCTCTATGAATTTTGAAAGAGGTTTGCAGTGTATGTCAGTCCACATTCAAAGTTGTTTTCTTTCAGGACTTGAAATATTTTACTCCATGCTCTTCTTGATGTGATTTTTTTATGTTGAGAAATCTGCTATGATTTTGATGGGTTTTCCATCAAATGGGATTCGTTTGTTTTTTCTAACAGTTTTTAATGTGTTGTTGTTCTGAAACTCTGAGATCTTCATTATATATCTACGTATAGATTTAATTTGGCTGATGCTATTGGGAGTTCTATATGTCTCACTTATTTGTATGTCACATTCTTTCCCTATGTTTTAGAAGTTTTCTGATACTACTTTCTTTTTTTTCTTTCTGCGGAAGCAGGGATTGAACTCAGGCCCTTGCACATGCCAGGGAAGTGCTTATTCTACTAAGCCAACTGCCTGACCTCTCTGATATTACTTTTGCAAATACTCTTTTTATGTCATCTTATATTGAAACCTATCAGCCTTAAGTTGTTCATTTTTTTAAGAGATCTACCCTTTCCTGGTTGTTAGCTGCCTTTAAGATTTGAAATGTCTTTAAGATTTGAAAGTTTATCTTTTGTGCTCAAGATTTGAAAGTTTATCTCTTGTGTTTTTTTCAAAGATTTTGCTAGCTTTTAATGGAAATTTTAATTCCTTGGATATTTCTTTTTATCTGTTTCATGTATTCTATTTATAACCTATATTGTTCATTCATGGTTGGCATCATTTTTGTGCTTCTTTTTATATCAATGTCTTCATTAGATACATTCAGAAATTCTTTGAGTACAGTTATGTCTTTTTTCACCTCATACATCATTTTTGATCTGGTTTCCTCTACACCCATACAGAGTTGTTTCTTTACTTAAGTTACAATAATTTATAATGTCTTACTTTCAATTTCTTCTATGCTTATGTCTCCTGGATTTGCTCTGAGTGGGCTGGGAGCCTGCAATTAGATTTCGCTCTTTTATATTGTCATTTTCAATTTCACAACGGACTTTTTGTTTTGCTTTCTGTGATAATTTCTGTAATATTTTGATGGTAGGTAGCTATATCACTGCTATCAGAACTTCTCTATAAAAAGTATTCTTGTTATTCAGGGATATCTTTTGTGTGTTACAGATTCTTGGTTTGTGTCTCTCCCACAATCCTGCCTTGTCTATTGACTGAGAGTGAAATACTGGTTTCTGTTTGGTCCTGTCTTCTTTGTTTGTGTGTAAGTCTTCAGTGAGGTCATTACCCCAGCATTTCCCATTATTATTACCCAAGAAAGAACATGGGGTTAAAGCACATATATCCTAATGGCAGTAGTAAATTTAGCAATGATAATAACCTGTAGTGAAATTTAGAAATCAAAAAACTTTCATAACTAATGTTTTTATGTTTTAGAACATAGGTGCAAAGACTATAGTTATCTAACAGAAAAGATCATAAATTGTGAATTTGTATGCAAACTAGTTTTCAAGAATTCTGTCTGGGCACTTCAGGCTGCACACCTCAAGTTCTCTGGGCAGAGCAGTTCACCTGAGCTCTGTCTGGCCACCTCCACACCCTAAGTTAAGTTTTAGTTGGTGATTTTAAAAATCCATTACAAATTACTTAAAAGTAAAATGATAAAACACTTGCGAAACTCTTCTTGAATTTTGGGTGCTAATTAGTAGAAGTGTGATATTCATAGAAAACACAATTTTAAGTTACTGTTATATTATAGATTAAGGCTGACATCAAAACACTACTTATATTTCAAAAACATACTAACTTTATAAGAATATTTTAATGAGTAGAATGTATATCTACATTAATATATTTACATTATCATACCTGAGGTTTATTGACTTTATGTGTTAAATAACTGTGAAACAATCAATTTTACTTTTTTATTGTAAATAAGAGGACTCCATATCCCACTTATTTATGTTATTTATTTTTAACACATTTTCTTACACTTTGAAAGATGGTAGTATATCTTTAATGTTATAAGGTAAAGTTGTTTGCTTGGAAATATTGTAAAGCATTATACTGCTATAAATAAAAATATTTTGAGAATTGTGCAGACAAAATTCCAATTTTTTTCAAAATTAGAATTTTATGTAGCTTTGACCCAAACTTATGGTATCTGAAGTTAATTGTCAAACTCGATAAAATACTATAAAATTATTTTTTCACATGTAACTTAAAGATAAAATCTACTGAAATATGAATTCCCATGAAAAATAAACTTTATGTATTTTGCCAAAATTAAAAATGTATAACCTAAAAGAAATATTATAGAAAAATTAAATTTTGTTTTAGTTTCATCAGACAGAAATTCAAAAAGTAGAAGTCTCACTAAACAGCAAGTACAACACAAGATAAATCTCTGAAAACATACAGATTTCCAAAGGCTAAGCTGAAGATAGATATGTTTTAAAATATAGCATTTATATAAATATATATCACAGATGCTAAATTGCTTGTATACAGTTGGGGTACAATGCATGGTAGATGACTAGGTAAACTGACTAAATAAAAAATAACCAACATCCACAGTTAGCAAAAATCACACACATAGCCACTGCAAAAAGTATAAAAATTATTTTCTTATTGGACAGAAGATTAGAAAATGTTGAAATATGAAAGGAAAATATATCATGCGATGTGTAAATAAAAGAGGACAGCTAATATATCAAAAGCAATTAAAATATGAAAATATATATCCTTTAATTCCTTGTGAAATTAGTATGTCCATAGTAATGTACTCACAAACAAAGGAACCCTTTAAAATTTCTATGCATACAACAAAATACATAATGTAATTTAAAATCATATAATATTAAGTAGTGACATAAAACCCATAAACAAAACTCTGACATTTTTAGGAAATAAGCACTTGGTACTCTAGCGGAGAAAAACTTTTAATTTTAAAACTAAAAAGGTTCTGAATAAACAGATATTCCTAGCTGTCAAATGTTAGTTTGCAGTATAATGCTGTCAATCCTTTTCAAGATAATATATAAAGTTTAATTAGTTTCAATCAGAATTCTGCTGGGATATTTTAAGAGCTCAATAGATTCATTCTATATTTAATAGCTACATAATTTTTAAAGAATAATTTTATTCATCAAGTATTAGACAAACTTCAAAGCCAGATGAATAAAAACAATGATGTGATGCAACTGTATCTGTTGCACATGTGAACTGAAAAATTATGTTATTTCAAGATCTGAATCAAGCTCATGCAGCAAGTTACATTTTAAAGGAAAGGATAGGTTGCTGCTAAAGTTGCTGGAGAAACCAGCTCATGTATGTAGAAGTTGAAAAATGGATTACAAGATAACATTGTTATCAGAGATAGTGTCAGTGCCTTTTTTGTTATAAAAATACTCAAGTGTTAATATGTTTCTGGTTGCTAAGATGAAGTATCTGAGAGAACTGACTTACAAGGAAAGAAAGCTTTATTGTTGCTCATTATTTCAGAGGATACAGTCCACATGGGGTGAGCTCTTGTTTTGGGACCTGTGGCAGTGCAGAGAGCATAACAGAAGACCAAGCTGCTCACTTTGTGCCTTCCAGAAGTCAACAGAGAAAGAGGCAGAGGAAGGAGCCAGGGCTGTGTGATCCCTTGGAGAACCCTCCCCAAAGGACCTACTTCCCTCCAGTTACATCTCCTCTCTTAAAGATTCCATTGGGTCCCCAGAGCATCATGGGATGGTAACAGTGCCTTAAGCATATTGGCTTGTAGTAGATATTTAAGACCCAAACTGTAATATTGAGGCTGGATGGTTTATTACGAAAAGAAGTTTATTTAGCTCACAGTTTTTGGTACTTAAGAGCTTGGTGCTAGTATGCTAATGAGGGCCTTCTGGCTACATCACAGGCTGGCAGATGGCATCATTGTGGGAGTGGGCAGAAGACAGGACATCATGTGCTGAGACAGGAAGCTACAAAGTCAGAGATCAGGCTGGTTTTATTTCTTGTAATCACAACTTATTCTCATGGGAACTAAGTGTTATCTCCAAGAACTATATTAATCACTTCTCAGCATGGTACCCAAATGACTTAAAAATATTGCACTAGGCTCCACCTTTTAAAGGTTTTGTCACCTCTTGGCATCATCACCTGGGAGACCAAGCACATGAAAGTTTTGGAAACACACTCAAGCCAAGTCAAAACCAGAGAAGAAGTACAATAAATATTGATTAATACTGAAAAGGGAAAGGTAAAATTGCTAATAGGAGTTAATTTAAGGAATACTCTTTGTGACTGACCAGTAAGCGTGGACTTTGTGAAAGGTTCTGAATAATTAAATTTTATTACATTAAATTTAAGGATTTCCACTTTAAAATAATTCACTAGTGTACAATATGGTAAAAATTACACAGCTGATTATATTTGCAAAACTTAACAAACTATATCATAAAATTTATGTACTGTTTCATTTGTAAATTGTGCTCCTATATACATGATTCTTTAGAATTTACATCACAATGGAGGAAAATAATGCATAAAGATATTTACAATTTCATAAGCTGTTAACAGGGAAATAACTAGACTGCCCCAAATCCCTGAAAATCTCCTACAGCCATGATAAAAGAGTTCGATAACATTCAGAAAAAATAGGCAAGATGAAATACATAAGAGGAAACTCAAAAGACTCAAACATTATTGGGCATATGATAAAAATCATCACTAGTTAAATTTAAATGCAGTAGTAATTTACTATATATCCAGCAAATTTATAAAATGTATTGTCAAATTTTGGCATAGATGAGCACACAGTTCTAATGATATGTCTAAAGCAAAGCTTCTGACACCATATGCAATAGACACCATATTACCTGACAGTCATAACTTCTTTGCTTCTGATTATAGTTAATGTTGTGCATAGAAATTTTCATATATATCCATAGCATATTTAAAAGGCATTCACTACAGTATTTTTTTATGTCAAAGTGAGTCGGAGGCCACCTACATGTCACTACAAATCAATCAAAATGTGAATTATAACTATCAAAAGACAAAAATTGCTACCACATGTAAATATAAAGCTACAAATAATTATAATGCTGATTTTCAAAAATATTTTTCACATTTAGGTAAATTTCATTAACAGAAAATATATTTTCCTAAAGCATATGTAAATAAAAGATAAATATGTATATGTGCAAACAAAAGGACAATACCAAATACAAGAGATTGATAGCCAGTGGTATGACTAGTAGAATGAAAATGTAAAATGATTAGAGAGGGAAATAAATGAGAAAGATAGATAGATAGATAGATAGATAGATAGATAGATAGATACATAGGTAGATAGACTTTTTGAATGTATTGGTGACAGTTTGCTATGAAAAAATACTTGAACATGCTAAAATTTAGACAACAGGGCTGGTGAGATGGCTCAGTGGTCTAAAGCACCTACTTGGAACAAGCTTAGCAAAGCACAGGGACCTCGGTTCAATCCCCAGCACCACATGCCAGCCAGCCCCGCCCCCTGGTGGGCTGAGCTGGCCACACACACACCTCTCTCTCTCTCTCTCTCTCTCTCTCTCTCTCTCTCTCTAATAAATAAATAAAATTAAAAAAAATAAAAAAATAAATAAAATTTAGACAACACATATATAAACAACTGAAGCAGATAACTGAGTTCTTGTAGAACCCCCTTGCCTCTTGGTTACCGCTGTTCACATCCTTGTGTCACCTCCTTTCACTCTGAATAAGCTTTGGTTGCAATGTTCAATAAAACATGGTGAAACTGACTTGAAATATTTCTGGTCACAGCAACAGAACTGATGCAATTACTTATCTTTCACCTTAAAAGTAAACCTTAACATCCCCTGTACCACTGGACGCTTAGACATTTTTTTAAAGTAGAAGTACGAATTTTAATTAATTTCCTACTTTCTGAAATGTTAATATTTTATTTAAAAAGTATTTCTGTTGTTGTGGGAATTGAACTCAGGACCTTGTGCATGACAAGCAGGGACTGTATGACTGAATGATGTCTTCAAGTTTCTTTTTCTTGCTCATGAGGCTAAGTAAAAGTGTGAATCTGATAACTTGAGAAACAAGTGCTCAAATCACAATGAACCATATCATGGCAGGGGTAATAAACCTTTAGGGTTGCTATGTATGTATGAGATAATCCAGAAAAGGTGTATTTCTTGATAGATCAAAGCAACCTCTGTGGTAGAACCTTGGGACAGGAGTGGAGCAAAAGACATTTTTCTATGTCACTAATTACATGCAAATTCCCAAGTGATTTGTTAATTTTCAAAACAATGAAACCATATCCAGTATAGCAGTTTAAATTTTCAGTAACCCTTTGTCATTCTTCAAGAATTATCTGTCTTCTGCTTAGAACAAATAGGCTAGTTAGATGCTAGTTTGGTGGGGATGGGATACGAATCATTATCCCTATGTCCATCAAGTCACTGAGGTTGGCTCTAATCTCTGATTCTTATGGGAATATGCAATTCACTGTGACTTACTATTTTTCCAGGTGTAAATATTTCTAGTGTCTTCTGTTTAGTATTTTCCACCAATGCATCCCTCATTCTATAGGTGGGGGAAGAAATGTGGAGATTTTGATGTAAGTTTTGTTGAGAATTTAAGAGATCAGAGAGACCAGACAGAATCAGGAAGGTCAGGTTATTTAGGTGTCCTCCTGGCTCCAGGGTCTCCTGCCTAAAAGATGAGCACTGAACAAAGGAGAAGCTCCTGTTTTTATAAATTTTGCCAAGGGAGTCGGTCTTCATTGTGGAACTTGTGGGTGGGCGGCAGGGGAACAAAGGCAGTTTGTCAAGCTGTGACAGTTTTGTCTTGGTGGCCTTGTTGGGTGTAACAGGATGTTATAGGAGAGGAGGTAATAAAACTTTTCTTACAAAGCAAAAGTTGCTGCTTTTGTCTGGATTAGAACGAAGAAAAAAACTATAGGGAGGGAGAGGTTTGGAAAATTCAATTTTTTCATGTAATCCATGGAAGTGTCAATGTATTTTTAAATAATATGATCTAACTTTAGCCAGTGGGAGGTTAAGAATAAGGAGAATGTTATGAGAATGTAAGGAATTCTTTTCAGAGACTTTAAAACTACCCAAAGAGGGTTCGGTGAGTGAGCTTGGCAGCCTAAAGTACCTACTTAGGCAAGCTTAGGCATGCTCAAGGACTGTGGTTAGATGCCAGGTACCACATGCTATATCAGCACAGACCCCAGAGCAAGCTGAGCCAGCCATGAAAAACAGTACCCAAGAAATTGTCTTATTTTTTATTTCACACTGCTGGCCTTTCATAGAATAAGAGTTCAAAAACTGCTAAAAGTGTTCACAGTTACCTAACAAAAGTATTGGGGACATTAGCCACATAGTCAGGGTAATGCTTGGCTGAGGGACAGGGATATCTTGGGAAATCAGTGGTTTATCTAAATCACAAAAGGAGCAACTGGGCCATTAACTTTTTAAATTAAGTAAACAACAAATGTTCTTATTACTTAAGCCAATTTTAATTGTGTTGTCCCTCATGTGTAGTGAAATGCTCTACAAAATACGTAATAATAATATTTGCATATTACTAAAATTTTGGGGGTCCTCATGAATTATATTTTGAAAAAATCTGTGTAAAATGTAGTGCTTGAGGAACAGAACATAAAGTGATATAAAATACACAATAGGAAATCTGTCTCAAGATAATTAAAAATCATTGACAAAGTACACATTTAACCATCAATATTCATGAACTATCTATTGTGAGCCCAACTGTTATTTACTGGATGTAGCATACTGAACAAGGAGACAGACAAAACCATACTGAAAATATACTTAGTTACATTTTATGTAGTCATATATTATATAGGGAAAATGTAGTTAAGTAAGAAATATGTTAATATATTAAACAAACAAAAATAAGCAGCAAAGTTAAATAACTCTGAAAATTAATTAATTGTTTGTTTTTGAGACAGGGTTGCCCTATGTAGTTCAGGCTGGCCTTGAACTCACTATGTAATACAGACTGTCTTCAAACATAATGATTCTTTAGGCTAAGGCTCCCAAGTGCTGGGATTACCGGCGTGCACCATGTAATTTTAATTACACCATGCCCATATAATTTTGAAAATTAAAAGAATATAAAACACATCTTACATAGCTAGCAAATTGATTTGATTTCAGTAATTTAAATATTATTGTTGATTCATTAGAAGTCTTCATTTCATTATTAATCTTTCATCAAAATTTTGCACAGAATGTCATTTCAGATTTTATGTCTTTATATAATTCACTATTGGAAGACAGTGTTAGTGCAATACATATCTCTAAGTATACAATGCAACAAAATACCAACGCTATGAACAACCACAGCATTACTCATAATCACTCAAGTCATCACTGAGTATATTCTGTAGAGCACACCTTTAAACATAATGTAGTAAAATTCTTAAATAAACAATAACAAAAATTGACATTGAAACATTAACTTTAATGACAAAAGATTTAATTAGATCATAGACATTAACCCTCCTATTGGATACTGTGGTGGACTAATTACTGGTCAGTATAAGTGGGAACACCCAGCTGCGTTTGGTCAGTGTGGCTCTGGGCACAGAATGGCACAAAAGGAGAATGGGAAGGGAGAATGCACCCTGCGGATTTCCCAGGCGACGCTTTATCATGGCTGGATTTCCTGATAGAAATTTGGCTGCTCTTTTCAGAAGAGGAGCTCTGCTCCTAGCTGAGGCCAGGGACAACAGTGTTTCTCCTGAGGGGAGCTCTTGCCCTTACCTTGAACGTCGTTTCCTGACTCCAGTGCAGATCCCCCTGCCTCCTAGACAGATGTTTCACCCCACTGGTGCAGACTTCGTAGCCTGTAAGGCTGGCCCCTGGGCCGCTCTGGTGCAGACAGATCTTGATATGCACTCGCAGGAGACATCGCCCGCCATGGGCACTATGCCGTTGGCTGGACTCCGATGGGATGCTGCTTGCGATCCAGTCCTTTGGCTGTGTTCTTGGCTTATAGTCTGAAGAACGGTCTCTTGAACATTTCTGCATTTGACCTTTTAGGAGAAGATTATAAAACAATCCTTTAAATGTATGTGTCCTGTGTTAAATCTATTCCTTTGCAAATCCTGACTACAATAGATACAAAATATGAGACTATTAGCTTATTAGTGCTAGTATTTGCTTTACTGATAAATTTTCTAATACTATTAAATATAGTACTGAAATGTACTAAATAGGATATATTAATAATTACTTAAAGATACCAAAAAGTGAGACAAAATAGTATGTCTATTTATTCTAAGTCCAAATTAGTTTCCATGAACAACCATAAAGTCACATTGATGCCGGTCTCACCCCAGAGTCATGCTGAGTCAGCGACCAAGATCCAGCATGGTGTCACATGCCTTTAATCCCAGCCCTGGGGAGACCAAAAACAGGAGGATCACTACAAGTCTGAGCTGGGTAGTGAGATCCTGTGCCAAATACATAAATGAAAACAAAATCACATTAAACATAATAACTATTCCAATATTTGATTCATTACTCTTTTGGTATTGGAGTAAAAATTATCCAATAGAATTAGGTAGGAAAGAGTCTCTTACTGACTCTCCCCACAATTTATGGCCTTTTGGAAGAGGAGAAAAGAATGAGGACACCCAGGACATCTAATACAGAGCAGCCATCCAGCCCAGTGTCTTGGCCTGAATCTGCACTTAGTGCCTGAATATATTTTTATGCCTTCTCTCAAAGATGCTCCTCTGTTTCCTTCCCCATTGGTTGTCTGCTTTCTATTTTTGTAAAGTTACCTCATAAATCACTTCTATTGGGCTTTCACTAATGTTTAGCAAAATTCAGTGTTCCCTTCATGTTCCACAACCGTTAGCTCAAACACTTCACTGCAGTTTCTCACAGTCTCTGCTACATTTTATCATGTTCTGCCAGTTGCAATATTGTTTTATTTATTTGAAGCCTATTTTTTTTCTGATCTCTCAAAACAAAAGCATAACTTCACAACTCCTATAGCCCCTGAAAATGTGTTGATAATATTTCACAGAAAAATTAAATCTCAGATGAATACTCTAAATTTTCTGCTGACAGTTAAGTCTTTCTGTTTGTAATCATACTTGTTCATTTTTCTTCTTGCAAACTTAAGAACCCTTCCTGTTCATTCTATGAGGTGCATCTACACAGGCACTGTGGCTCTGTGACCTCACACTTCTTCTGAACTTGATGCTATAACTTTTTCTCCACTTTGTTAATTTTAATTTTTCCTTATATAATCCTATCACTTAAATATCTCCTTTCACAGATAAATCAGTACCATTGAATATTGTGTCTTGTGGTCCCCTCATTCAATTCCTAATGGGTATTCACTATTTTAAATTATCCCAGAAGAGGAATATTTTGTAAGAAACCATAAACTTCTGAAGACTAAGATAGAAAAATATCCTATTCACTATATGTAGGTAGATTTTTTTCATTTCATTATATGTATAATAGATTTTAGAAAATTCATTTTGATATAATACAGATTAAAGTTTCTTAGAATAAATACAAATTACTATTTGCTATATTATTCACAAAATGCTTGCAGTATTTAAAGAAAATATTAATTACATATTATTTTTATTCAATTTAATTATTAAACTGATTCACAATATCTTAGTGTATTGGTATTGTCTTTTTTTTTTTTTTTTGGTGGTACTGGGGATCAAACTTGGGACCTTACACTTACCAGGCAGGCACTTATTCCACTGAGCTACCTCCCCAGCCCAGATTTTGTCTTTTTCATCTCAGGGTCATAACTCCCAGTGTTATCACAGAACCAGGAAGCACAGGGTCAGGGAGCAGACATGGAGGAACATATAGCTTCCAGTTCTTGACCAGAGTGGTCCACCTAAGCCCAGTAGACTCTCCCTCCTAATAGTAAGTATGCTGGGAAGATCCTGTAACTCAATTACCTTCCAAATACATGACCCTTTTGGGCACATTGTATATCTAATCTATACTATTAAAAACATAAAAATTGTACATATTGGTAAGTTCTTATATGAGGATTAAATAGAAGTATAGATTGTCTAAAGCTTAAATTATGCATATCTATTTCTAAAACATTACTTTAGAATGTTTAGAAACACTGTGTTTCCCTTCTTTTCTTTAGATTTTGAAATATCTGGGACAGAGTTACCTGTAGTCACCTTACTTTATAATAGCTCACCTCAACAGACTACTCCTTCATAACCAATTTTTCAGTACCTGTTGATCAATTTTTCTTCATTCTTTTAATGTATTTTGTGAAAATTAAAAAGTTTTTGGTTTTTATTTTAATTTTTTAAAGCAAATAAAATAATAAAAAAAACATAGAAACAATGCAGAATATCACTAAACAAATTTACAGGAATTAAACAATGGTTGTTGTAGTACTCATTGTTGTCTTCAATGTAGTTTTCAGATTTCCAGATAGAAGCATGCAAAATTACTCAAAAATTATAAAAAAATTACAAAGGAAAGATAAATAGTATGTATTGACTAGTTTTTAATAGACCAGGAGAAATCAGCAGTACAATTACCAAAGATAGCCTTTGTATATACATTTACATTTATTTTTCCCTTTCTTCTTTCTAGTCTTCTTTCCCTCATCCCAGTTGTTCCTTCTCTTTGAACATTTTCTTTCCCTTTGATAGTATCTATTGTACCTTTTATATTCTATTTCTTTCAAGGTTTTACTCTAGCAAGACAAAATTATGTTTGCATATGCAGATATGATTTATTTCACTCATGAGTATGTTCTCAGGTTGTATCCATTTACTTACAAAAATTCTAGAGTTTATCTATTTTATAGCTGAGTAATACTCCACTTAATAAAAATACTGAATCTTTTTATCCATTCCCCAGTTGATGGGAATTTGAGTTATTTCCAAGATTTTCCTAGTACTGCTATAAACATAAGTGTATATATATATATATATATATATATATATATATACTGCTGTGGTATGAAGTTTTCAGCTCTTCTGGAAAAAAAAGCATAGGGGAGGGAGATAGCTGTTTTGAATAGGAGCTATAATCTTAGTGTTTGAGGAATCTGCACACTGATTTCTAGTAGTTGTACCAGCCTACACTCCTACCAACTGTGGAGAAGTACTCCTTTTCCCCCACAGCCTCTCCAGCGTTTGTTATTGGTTGTCTTCTTGATGATAGCTATTCTTTCAGGGGTGAAATGGATTCTCCCTGTTGTTTTAAATTTCATTTCTTGAATGATCAATGGTGTCGAATATTTTTTCATAGATTGTAGAAGAAGAAATACAAATGACAAATCTATGAAAAATGTTCAACATCATCGATCGTTTTACTCTGTTGGTGATTTCATGTGCAGAAAATTTTCAAAATGATGAGATCCCAGCTGTTGATTCTTTAAAGCATTTCCAGGGCCTGCGAGATAGCTCAGCAGACTAAGCACCTGCTTAGGGAAGTGCAGGGACCAGGGTTCAATCCCTGGCACCACACACAGTGTCAGCCTAGTCCCCGGGCACGGAGAGCCACTACTGAGTCTGGGTGTGGTGAACACTCCTGTAATCCCAGCACTGCAGAGGCTGAAAAGAGGAGCAGCACTATGAGTCTGAGCTGCATAGTGAGACCCTGTACCAAATACAGAAAGAAAGAAGGAAAGAAAGAAAGAAAGAAGAAAGAAAGAAAGAAAGAAAGAAAGAAAGAAAGAAAGAAAGAAAGAAAGAAAGAAAGAAAGAAAGAAAGCAATTCTCATGGAGTTTGTTTTATGCCCAAGAACTCTCTCACCACCCGTATATTTTCAAGATTTCTACTTATTTTCTCCTCAAGTAGAGTTATTATTTGTATTTTCCCATTTAAACTGTTAATACATTTTGACTATGGTTTAGTGCATTTTGAATGACAGGCACGGTTCTGCAATGTTTTCATTGGTACTCTCATTTGAAGATTTTTCTGTCTATAAGCAGCCTTAGGTATTGCACATACCATTAGCTCTCTCCTATATTTCATTCGAATTCTTCAAGTCTTCAACATAAAGTCTTTTGCTGGCATTTTCTTCTATATCTCTTCAGGTTGTTTATGTAATTGTTCTATTACAATTCAGTCAAACAATCCAATGACTTTTAGACATGCCCTTTGACATATTAAGAACTAAATCAAATTGCACAACTACAAAATGAAAGTAGTCATATCCATTTATTTTTCCTTTTCACTCTTCTTTCAATTGTTTTTATCTTAATGAGCATAATCAGTCCACCAATTTTCATAGGGCAGAGATGTAAGACCTTTTTCAGTGTCCAACACCACACACTGTGCCAGCCCCACTACCAGGGCAGGCTGAGCTGATCACAGAGTTCCGCCGTAGTGGCATATGCCTTTAATTACAGCACTGGGGAGACTGAAAAATAGGAGGATCATTATGAATCTGAGCTGCATAATGAGACCATGTAACAAACAAACACATAAAAATCCCCAAAATATAAGATTTGACTTCTGCCTTCTCCAATCCCATCTTGATATAATCCAATGTAACAAATATCTTTGTTCATTCACCTTATTTCACTGCACCCAGTTTTTAAATTTTTTTTTTATTCTGCTTAAAATTTCCATGTGTCCTAAACCATAGTCCTTCATGTAGTTTTATCTTATTTATACAGGTCAGATACAATGGTATTTAAATTAAAAAGTGCTAATCTGAACATGTTAGTCCTTGCTTAAAATCCTTCTGGTTTCTATGATCTAATAGGAAATCCAATATTCATACACTGGTACATTCTGTGTTGTTTTAGCCACTTTTCTTAGCTTTCCATCTCACTTGGGCTATTCTCTTGGTTCTCAGAGATGCTGTCACACTGACTTCTTTCTTTCTTAGAAGTATTTCATGTCACCTGTTATGGCGTAAAGCTCGCTTCTTCCACCATTCATTCCATGGCCCCCACACATTCTCGCTTGTTTATCTCCAAGAAAAAAATTAATTTTATTCATAAGTGCTTTTATAGGTATGTTTGTTTCCCTCAATTTTGTTTCTTTTTATCAAATTTAAAATTTTATATTTTGTCTGTAGTCATCTTTAGCTCTTTGAAGATAAAATCTACCTTCTTTCCTTCATGTGCAATTGTGAAATCCTGTACTCCATACTTGGTAGGTACTTAATAGTAGTTGTTGGAACAATATTATTTATAATTTTAATTTATATCTTTTTCTTTTCTTTTTCCCTTAAGGACTACAACAATTAAATTATTACTCTCAGCATGTTAAGTATATTCTCAAGTATAAAAATCCATCATTTTCCCTGAATGGTAAGAATATAAGCAAAACAATATATTAGGGATGAAGAAATAGAGATACGTTTTAAATGTTCTGCCAAATGCTAACTTTTTATTATCCTTAAAATCACATTTAGCAGGACAAGAACAATACAAAATGATTTACTATTCCTCGTTGTTTTTATAAAAGCCTTAAACTTTGATTTCTTTTCCATTGCTATTAGTCATGTTAGTAGTAATTAAATGATTTATATCACGCTTGTAATGTAAATAAAAGAAATTAGCACAACATTGAAATCTTGCCAATGTGTGCTATCAGTCTCTTATACATAACTCATTTTCAAATGAATGAATGTTAGGAAATAAGCACTGCTTTACGTTATTCTCCTGAGCTAATTCATTAGCCCCCAGTTGCTAGCAAAACTGTCTTAAAGTATTTGAGGAGGTAACTTATGTGCCCCTCAAATTTTAATTTGTTACACTGAAGCTAAAGGAAATAATGTCATTGAATATTTAATAAGCAAATTTGAAAACAATGGTAACTCTGAGTAAATTTGGACCTAATTCCTATGGTTATAAAAATAACCTTTCATGGATATCACACAATTTTAAGATACAACCTGTACTTCACAAGTACGTATTAACATTATGACAATTGCCTTTCTACTTCAGCTAAAAATATTCAATGTTTTATTTGAGAAATTCAATGTCAAAGTTTTCTCAGATGTTTGTAATAATACTGAGAAAATATTTTGACAGTATGGACAGAAATGTGTTAATTAAGAATCAAACACTACTCTTAAAGTAAAACATAATTTTGCTGCTTTCTGTAGTTATTACTCACTTTCCCAAATACAGTCCTTATTACTAGTGCAAAATGAACCAACTGCATCCCTACCATTCGTCTTGGAGAGATGAAAAACAAAATTTCCCAATTCTGTTTTCCCCAAGTGCGTATTAGCCAGGAAGAGCTAACAGCGCTATCTGTCACTGCTGCCTGTCCTCTCTGAACAGGGAACAATAGGTGACCCAGCTCAGTCAGCTCAATTAGTTTGTGTCTCTTCTCTCCTGGATGGGACAAATACCTGACACCCAAAATGAAGGAAGGAAAGATTTATTTAGCTCACAGTTAATGGAGGTTTCAGTCCATCCGCAGCTGACTCCAATGCAGACTGGCTCATGGCAGAGGGCAGCAGTTCAAGGTGGCAGAAAAGAGCAAGAGCAAATGGGAGGAGTGGCAACAAGGGCAACAGAGAGCTAGTCTGTCTCTGTGTCCCTCTTACATTACATTAAGGGTATCTGCCCTAGGCTGGATGTAGCACTCCCACCCATAATCCCAGTAGTACTCAGACCCATAATCCTAACCTTGCATGACACTTTGGGGGACAAAGACACACAAACCATGACAGTTTGCTATTCATAGGTTGACTACAGTTCTGTTATGACTGTGGTGGATTCAACATAAAGATCTAAGTTGGGTAAAGAGATTAGAACCACTACTTCAACTCTAGAAGATATCTTGCAGATGTTTGTCTAATTGAGATAGTGAAGTATGAAAAATCACCAGTCCTATTTTTTGACAGAAGAAAAGATATATTTTGCAGTATCAGCTGGTGTTCACAAAGGGAGTGAGTAAACTGTGCCGTCAATGGAAGCAAACACTATCTAAGAAAGGGCATTTCTTTACAGAGCTCTGTCAAATCATCCTTTGGGCCCTGTGCTGGAAAAGCAGAATCAAGTCTGAAATAAAGGCTTTTAACTGTGTACTTTAGTATTATAGATATAGGACAGTACTGTATCTCACTTCTGTGAATGTAAAATATCTTGTTCCTGCTTTATGATACGTAGTAGTGGCCATGATTTATCAAAGCTAATGATATTGATATTAATCAATATCATTAATGATATTACCCTAGAATGTTTTCTTTCCAGATGATGATTGAGAAGCTGATAAAGAAAAATGGTGCTGGGTACCATAACAGTAACAGAACTTGTCTATAATTTTGTTCAAATGACTGCAGAACTTGGAAAAGTTTTTGCTGATATTGATGGAAAACAAATTGCATATATATATATATATATATATATATATATATTTGAATTTTTTGAAACATTAACTGTGCTGGCAACTTTGAAAAAAATTGTTTACTGTGTTGGGTTGGCATTGTACAGAAATTAGCAGTCATATTAGTCCAAAAAGGTTAAACTTAATTTTTTTCATTTTTACAGAGGTAATACACTGTATTAAATATGTAAGGTCTTATCTACCTGGGTTTTATTAGAGAAACTAATAAAATATTCTTTAAACAATGAAAAAACAAAATAGAGTTATTCATTGCATAAATGGGTATACATGGGGTAATATTCCATAGTTGTAATTAATGTCTGACATTAATAACCAACCAAACATGACAGATAAGCCACTAAAACATAATCAACAGTTACAGAAAACTTTCTTGGGAAAAATTACAAGGACATAACTATAAAATGAAGCAGACCTCAAAATAGAAACTAACTAATGTTTCTTAGTATAGTTATACCACTAGGTAGTTACTAAATACTGAAACTTTTCATCGATATGCCATTTGCCTTATTCACCATTTTGAACAAATTTGAGAAATTTCATGAATCTGGAAGAAAGCTTTGAACAAAGTTGAATACGTACTATGATATACACTGTTGTACTTTCATCTCTCCTGCCTAGTTCATTCTGCCCATATGAATTACAGCATTTTTCACTTTTGAAATATTTGATTCTCAGATGCAGGACCTCCTGTCATTTCTTTGCCTTTCCCTAGATTGCATCATTTTTGAATAATGTAGAGATCCCTTCATGTACCATCTTTGACATATCAGAATGATTATTTTTTGACAACTGTCAAGTTAGATCAACTCTCATTGCTCTGTTAAAGCCTGCAGTATTTAATTCAAGGACTGCCTTTCAAAGTGTGAGGGTGTGACACTAAGACTCTAGAGATAGACGTGTGATATATAACTGGAATTGCAATGTTTTACCTTATGTTTGGTATCCTGGTATAAATGTTACTAAATACCTTCATTACATAAATTAACACCAATGTTATGTTCGTGTATGATGATGGAAGTTTTGAAACTGTAATGGGATAACTTTCGTATGGCTTGTTTTGAATATTTGTGAGATTATCCACTTGTCTATGTTAAAATCAATCAATCAATGCATCTTCAGTATTTCATTTCTCATTATTCATTATTGCAAAATGTATTCTTAAAAGTCATATCCTGCTTAGGCAGACACAGGGGCTGGGGGCTTGGTCCCTGGTCTGCCGTGCCAATCCTGCCGACAGGCAGTACTGAGATGGTGATTGAGACTGAGTGTGGTGGTGCATGCCTATAATCCCAGAGCTTGGGAGGCTTAAAAAAAGGAAGTATCACTACAAGTCCAATCTGTGTAGTGAGACCCTATAGACCCTGTACGAAGTACATAAAACATAGTGTAACTGTAGAGCTATTTTATAGATTGTTTTAAATGCTATATAACAAAACAAAAAAAAATGCTATATAACTTTTTAAAATTATATGCTCTTGCAGTCAAGAAAGTCTATCTACCTATAGAATATATAGAATCTTTATTTCAAAAGAACTTCGAGTCTACATAATCTTTAAAAGTTGTGGATTAATAGATTAGAAGTACCAAATTTGGGGTTGATCAGTTTAAGCAAGAGGAAGAAAACCAGATGAAATTAGGAGCAAATATCTGCTCCATATGAGAAACCTGAGCAAACTGTGGGAAAATAGCATTCTGACCAGAGATCTGCTTAAAGGTGTTGGATTTTTTTTTTTTTTTAATCTCAACAAAGAAAAATTTAAATCTGACAAAAAATGATTAAAAACTGTTATTTCTCTAGAAGTGGGGGAAAGCACCTGTGTTTGTTATTTTTCTCTTGGTTTTGAAATAAAATATTTGACACCATAAGTTAGAGGAAGTTTATTTGGCTGACTATAGAGGTTTCAGTCCATAGTCAGCTGGCTCCGAGTCAGGGTGGCTTGACAGAGAGCCACTGGAGAGAGCAGTTCCTGGCTCCCACTAGGTAGCAAATGCAACACAGAAGGAGACAAGACTCTTTCTGTCCCTTGTACTGTATGCGGGCTCCCCACCCTAGGGCAGGTGAAGCGCTCACACCCCTAGTCTTAGAACTACGCCAAACCAATCAGTGGACTGATTTACCAATCATACACTCTCATTTACCAATCACACACTCTACATTCGGCTACCTCTGCAAAAGCCCTATGACTGCATGAGATTTTGGGGGAAAACATTAGACACAAACTATAACAGCAGTGAAGTTCAGTAAAACAGAGAAACTATGGATCTCAGAGTCTTTGCAGTTCTGCTAAAGAAGAGAACAACATGCCTTATAGCAACGACTGCCCCATAGCAACGACTAGGCCAGTTTGTACTGAGAACATGTCCAAATGTGAAATGGAACACAGAAGGCTGCTCACAACCACCCTGAGAACTGCAGCATCAGCTGCCTAAAAACCCTAACCCCTTTCTGGGGCTTGAGCCCACATGGGGAAGCCATCAGGGTGGACACATTGCTCCACGTGGAGAGCCAGCACATGCTGTGGCCTTCTCCATGTTGGCCACCACACATAGGACCATTTTGAGGCCACCCAATTGCACCCCGTCCCTGCTGCGGTGCACGTCACACTCTGCTGGATCACAGAGCAATCCATTTCTGTGCCACACGTAATGAGGCAGTTACTGATACGCCTGGCCACTGTCAGCTGCTGTGCAAGCTGTAGAATCAGCGGAGCTGCTGAGGTGATTGCATCCCCACGCAGGGCCCATGCAATGGCAGGCAGTGCACTACGGGCTTCCCTAGAAAGCACACTGCACAGCTTGTGCTGCAAACGTCTCAGGGGAAGTGAATTACACCCACCATACCGTGTTAGTTATCCTTCTATTACTGTAAGAAATTAATTATAGGAGGAAAGATTTACTTTGGCCAATCATTTCAGAGGTGTCAATTCATAGTTACTGGATTTTACTCCATCTGGACCATTGCTAGGCGCAAGAGGATTGAAAGGGAGATGTGGTAGAACACAGAAGCTCATAGTGGACAGGATCTTAAGAAATAAAAAGGTCGAGGACTGAGGACAAAATATGCCCTTCAAAAGACTACCTCCAGTGGCCAGGTTCTTCTAAACTAGGCACAGACATCCAGAGCTCATGTTACCTTTCACAAACAGCAGCATCAGGGGTCATACTTTCAATGCTAGTACTTCAGGGGGATATTTAACAGCTAAACAATAACATGGTCCTTATGACCTAAAACTTTTAGCTCCTGTTGTTGTATGAAGTGCTGTTAGCTCTGCTGTATCTAGTTCCACTGGCCTCTCCAATGCTATGCTCCATTTCCAACATTCATGTCTTCAATTACATAAATTCATGATGGAAACTGTTTCTTCTGGAATAAAATCTAATCTCAGTATTATTTTAGTTTGCATTTTTCTGAAGGCCAGATGTATCTGGAGATCATAAAATTAAGTGAAATAAATGACAGACATAAGCTTAAATAGTGCATAGATTCTTTTATATGACATATCCAAACTGTAAGTGAGTAGTAAAATAAAAAAAATACATGGTAAGAAACAGGGAGATAGGTCTTTGTCAAAAGGGAAGTGGAAGGGGCCAGGAGGATAGCTCAGTAGAATGAGCGCTTGCCTGACAAGCGCAAGGGCCTGAGTTCAATCTCCAGTTCTGCCAAAAAGAAAAGGTAAGTGGATAACGAGAAGGATAGAGCAGAACAGAGGAGTAAGAAAGGGAACTTACAAATAATTAGCATGTGTTATGTGCATCTGAAAATCCCTCATAGTGAGTGAAATTATTATGTAAGCATGACTGTAATAATGAATGTAATTATATAGCACATATATAATAATAAAAATAAAAATTATGAAAAGACATTTTATCAAAGTTTAAAATACCACATAAAGGCTCAACAATGGCACATAGGTGGAACAAAAATCAATAGAGTATACCAAATTGTAACCCTAATATTCTTCTTTAGTAGACATTTTCTTACTATGAAGCTAATATATAAAAACTGATAGGTTGGTTGTGGTGACACATACGTGTAATCTCAGATTTGGGAGGATGATGCAAAAGGATCACTGGAAGGTTGAGGCCTGCCTGGACCACATACTAAGTTTAAGGCCAGCCTGAACTACATAGTGAGACTCTGTCTCAAAAAATTCCCAAAAAGAATTGGTTGAGACACCCCCTTCAACAAATATGCAAATCTTAATGTCAGGACAGGACAAATTTGAAAAACTAACCTAACATGAAAGCTAAAAGGAACACAGCAACTCCCTAGAAGTTAATCCTAAAGAAAGAGAAATTAATTTTTCAAAAAAGTGTTAAAAGTCATAACAATGAAATTCAATGAGGTACAAGAAAATATAATTTGATGAAAAGTAGGAAAAGAATTCATTATATTTGCAAACAATTCACCAGATTTCATTTAAAAGAATTCTCGCAGCTACAAATGCAAAAAGTCCACTAAATGTGCAGAGCTCAAAAAAAGACCAAGTCAATAATTTTTAAACATAAAGCTATCTTTTTAAATAATCCAGTGAGATTTTTAGCAATATTTAATATAATAACTATTGTTAATTTCCCATCATCATGATTTGAAATTCAGTTCCATTTTTTACTCTTTAAAATGAGAAAGAAAAAGGAAAGTTTGAATGAAGGAAGACATAACTGGAGACTTGTCGTAGCCATGAAGCAGAAGAACAGGGTGTGGCTGGTTGGCAGAGAAGCAGATGCAGTCTGAGAATTACAAAGGTTTGCAATACCTTATTCATGGGTTTCCCAGGAGAACTAGAGTGAGTTTTCCACAGAACTGCTTAAGTCTGATACCAAGCTGAGGAGAAGGCATTACAAAAGGACACAGAAGTTGAGCTCTTCGCTAAAATACTGTGGTTTTTTGTGGCAGCCATGTTTCTACTTGTCCTGTAGAGCACGCTTACTTCGCTACTTTTACTTGGCCCAAAATTGTTCTATGGAGCTTGCTTCTTACCTACCTTTAATAAAATCTGCTTAGTGTGAGAAACAAAGGAGAAAAATAGAATCTGAAGGGTACAATAGATACTTGGAAAAGGGAATGAACTTATTCGAAAGCAAAGGGTTACTGTATTGAGAAGAAGGACAGAAGAGGGAGTAGGGGAAAGGTATTTACCTATGAAGGTAAACAGCATGATTTGGACAACTGTACTGTACATTTCTGCTGGTATATGGAAAGGAGCAGTTAATGCTTTAATTGGTTTCATTTCTTTTTTTCAATTGTTTCTCCTTTTTGTCTTGCTAATTTCACATACATTTCCTTCTCTTTTTCTTTCTTCTTCCAATTTTACATGCATATATCTGGTAATATGAATGACTGGTTGGAAGACAACACTGTGTGTCAC
>NW_004524751.1:3822875-3825247 GCF_000260255.1 Octodon degus
AAAGTTCCAATGAATTTAAATATTAAAGTCATATCATGTGACATAAAACAGAGTAAAAGTATACTTTAAAAAGAAGAGAAATTGTAGAAATACTATTTCTGGAAATTAATCCACTTACTATTTTTTTATAAAAATGAAAATACTGATTTTAGTTAAGAAAATGAAGTAACTTCTATGTAATGTCTGTCATTTAACCTAAACATTAGCAAAATTTATTAAAACAAGGCACAATATTTACTCCAGAGTATTTGCTCAAGTTATCAATAAAGTAAAATGTTTCACATAAAAATAGATGTCTGAGATTGTCTTAAAAATGTGTATACAAATCCTTAAAATGCTTGTCAAGTTTGATCCAAGTCTACCGAACACAATCATAAGAGTAAAATGTATTGACAATTAGGGCAGCTTTTCTGAAATGTAGTTTTTCTGACTTCTGTTACCCCTATAAAGGATGTATCATTTGACAGAAAAGGAATTTTAACATTTCTGGTGGGAAGATTTTATTTCCTTTTTATTGAAGGCTTACCTTTCATGAGGGGAAGGGTGAGAGCTGGGTCTCTAGCCCTGGCAAGCTCACCTTCTTGTGACTGAAATAAGGATGAGTAATTAGGGGATCATGCTCTTATCCGGAGACCTGAGCCTGGCAGGGAACATATTTTAGAAAGCGTGAACATCTCACCTACTGCAGTCGGGTAGAGAAAGAGAGAGGTTGAGAACCCCCACATTGTCTATCTAATATGTCACAGATTTTATGATGAAACTCAGCTCACCACTTTCTGACTTTCGTGAAGATTACACTGCAGTTACCTCCAGAGATTTATCTATGGGTGTTTTGTGCCCATGGTTCTGTGAGAAAAACTAGCCCTAAATGTGGTAATGGTGACCTCATCTCTGCTGAAATCATCCTCACAGGAGATACTCTGAAGGCAGACAGTAGAGTTCTCCTGCCCTTGCACTGAGGCAAGCGGAAATTTCTGCATAAATTCCCAGAAGATATATGTATCACATCCTTGTTGGCCAGACCTAAAAGAAAAGCCATCCTAGACTTTAAAATGTCCCTCAGTTACCTGTCTGCAACAAACACTTGGAATAAAATGGAATCTTGTAATAAATTGTCCTGGCTTATTTTGTAGGATTAACTTGAGAATCGGAGCTCTATCATCCCTGTGGTCTTTTGTCAGTATGAATGGCTATCATCAAGGTCTTAAAAACTGCAAATCCTGACAAGGTTGTGGGGGTAGAGAACACATTCTAGCATGTTAGTGGCTATCTGAAATAGCCCAGCCATCATGTACATCATATGGAGATTTCTCAAAAGACTAAAATTAGAAATTTCCTTTGACCCAGCTATATCTCTGCCAGTAATAACTGCAAATTCATTACAGCAGCACAATTCATATTAGCTAAGTTGGGGAAATAACCAATATGCCCATGAAAAGATGAATTAACACAGAAAACATGGTGCACATACACAATTGAATATTGCTGAACCATAAAGAATACATTTAAATTATTTGTAGGCAAATGGATGGCTCCTGAGGCTGTAATACTAAATCAAATAAATCATGTACAAAAATTTAAATACATCATGGTTTCTTTCATATCAAAAATAAAAATATGGACAATTTAAAAAGCAATATAATAAAAGAGATGGTAGTAAATAGGGAGGTCGGTTTTTGTGGAGGTGGAGAGAGAATCTGTGGGAGGAGAAGGGAAGGGGGACTAATAATGATCCACATTTACCAGCTCTCCAAAGCAAGTGTAGTATTTATGTATGGGAAATATATATCATACAAATGATTAAAAAATAAAAGAAGGAAAAACCTTCATAAAACTTAGTTCTAGTTTTAAAGTTCCAAAAAAAAAAGAAGAAAGAAAGAACAAGCACAATGAGTAACAATGTCTGAACTGTGGACAAGGAAGCAGCATGTCCTGTCCCCTGAAGAGAGGGTCAAAGGGCACTGCTCCTACCAAGCAAGAGAGAAGTGAAACAGTTCCAGCCCAGCAGCCTTGCGGACCTGACTCTGCTCTACTCCAATAGGCTGGCACCCAGGCAGGCCTTGGAAGAGCTTCTCACTGAAAAACAGCCTTCAAGAGAGAGAAAAGATTTACTTAAAGGATACATTCCACAACCTCCTGGAAGCTTCTGGTGGGTACCATGACTTCTGTGGGACACTTCCAGGTGGTATACAAGAAAGCTAAAGATTCTTTCCAGCTCAGTGAACCACAAATATGTTATTCTCCAAGCATGACAACAGAGAGTTTGCTTTTTGCTCTCCAGAGTTTGATTGAGAGATATTGTCTGCCTTTCTTTCTTTCTTTCTTTCTTTCTTTCTTTCTTTCTTTCTTTCTTTCTTTCTTTCTTTCTTTCT
>NW_004524751.1:3826397-3830094 GCF_000260255.1 Octodon degus
AGATATACAGTTGCATTCTCTTAATGATTAGAATGATTTTTTCTAATGGTGTTTGTAAGTAGGATCACAAGTCCGCATCTTGTACAGCAATTAACCACTAAGTAGAATATATGCAGTGTATTATTTGTTGAAACTGTACTCTCAATTTGATTTGAAACTGTCTCATTGCTATATGTTTATCAATAAAACTTTGAAAAGAAAAAAAAAGAAATTGAAAAGAGGAAAACAAATCAGAGTGCTTTAGACAGACCTTTCATGGTGAGATTGACAACTAAGACTTCCTTGCAAGGGCTTCCACCTATCACCAGTCAAAAATGGCCCGCTCTTCAATACGTTTTCCTTAAAATGTTCCTGCAGTCATATATTTGGTACACCTTTTGCTTTTATCAGCAAAAGGACTCTTCACAAACACCCTAGCTAATGTCTTTACGGACTTTGATGCTCAATTCTTTGGTGACCAAGTGCCTTGTGATTAACCTATCAAGCAGTATAGGACTCAAATGGGCCAGGACTGTGCTAGAGAAATTGTATCATAAAATTTAGGGAACACCTATGGGTGGACTACTTTGCTGTTCAGGGAGCCAGAAGGATGAGTCCCAGTCCTTAAGAGGCAAAAGATACTGTGGCAGTGGAACAATAGGAAGCAGGCACAGAATGCTTGCAGTGTTGTCTGAGCACACTTACACCTCCTAGGACCCACACAGACATAACCTGTGTTGGTGTGGAGAAGCACAGGCTACCATACTCTACCATTCATTGGACTGGAAATAATAGCCATTGGTCTACATGTAAAAATGGGTGGAGAAGCAATTACACTACATCTGGTAGAGCCCCGCTTTCAAAATATGGGCAAAATCCACCATCACTTTCCTACTTCAGGACAAGTAGCTTACTTTCTTCCCAGTTTCTTTTTCTGTTAATTTCATTAGCCTTGGTACTTAGCTTTAATTTGCACCCCCTATCCCTGCACCAGGTCTTTGCTGAAATAATTTCTCTTGACGTACTTAGGTAAGAAACAGTAGAAGTGGCTGAGTCATCAGCTACGCATCTTTGATTCTTCTGTATTTCTTGGGTCTACATTCATATTGCCTTTGTGACACACTTTGTATCTCTTAACCACTAGTTATTTGTTGTTGGTTTAAGGTTTCTTGATCACAGTGGCTTTGAAGTCACTGTAGATCTCATTCATTTGCCTTCCAACAAGTCTCAAAGACTACTATGGTAGGTCTTACTAGTTTGTACCCTGCTTTCTTCAGACCATGCTAAGTGGTCTCTGTTAGAGTAGGAATTCGTTGCTATCACCTGAGTTTACAGTCTGGCTGAAGAAACTCAGTACTACTTGTTTGAAACAGAGACCCTCAAATAATTTGCTGTTGACAAACAACCGGATCCATCACATGCCATGCATGATCTGTACTTGGCTTTAGACCCAGAGTACCACTAAGAGAGAAGAAGGAAAGGTAGCAAGCCATAAAGGTCCTTATTCTAAATTCTTCTCCATACTGACAGGAAACAATGTTTGCATTTTTGCTCTCTGAATCCAGCTGTGGGACTCCAAGTTCCCCTGCTGGCCACCTTCAGTTAGTCCTGTATGGGTGGATACTGCTCTGGGGTGTCACACTGTCATTACTGAGGTCAATGAAAAAGGCAAGCAGGGGACAGCTGTGATGCCTGCCAGCACTGCTGGCAGCCTCAGGGTCCTGATAGTCAGGAAACCCAGGAGAACTTGTCCATGTGGTTGGGGCCTTGTGGCCCACAGCAGAACTTGGAGAGGACTTGTGCTTTTCCTGTCTGGAGGCTCTGCTTAAAGAAAATATTATTGAGTCGATACAGGAAAATCAAAACTCCCAAAAGAGAAATATGTTTTTCTTGTAAAATATAAAAATAGAAACACAAAAGTTGTGAAACTTTATCAAAAATGGTACAAAGAGGAAAATATAAATCAAAAAGCTTTTTGATTTATATTTTAAGCAATGCACAAAATGATGAAAATAATTTGTGTATTATTTGCACATAATAATAATTTAATTATTATTAACTTATTTGTGACAAATAATTTAAGCAATGCACAAAATGATGCAACACAAAGAATTAGAATAGCAAGAACAAATCAGACTAAAAGTCAGTGGAAGGAAAGGAATGAGTAAGATAAGAAATAAATAAAATAGAGACAAAAAGCAATAAAATCTATTAATTACCTAAGAATTGTACTCTACAAAGATAAACAAAATACAAAAATCTTAAAATAACCAAGAGAAAGGGCCAGCTGACTAGCTCAGTAGATTAAAGTGCCTGCAAGCAGGCACAGGATCTGGGATTCGATCCCCATGCCTGTGGTGCCGACCTAACCCCCGGGGCACTCTGAGACAGAAATTGAGACTGGGCGTGGTGGTGTGCCCCTGTAATCCCATCTCTTGGGAGTGTGTAAACAGATGGATCACTATGAGTCCAATCTCCTAGTGAGACCCTAAACACCCTGTAGACCCTTCCCTAAAATGCAAAAGAAAACCCCCAAACAAACAAATAAAAAACCAAGATAAGATGCAAATGAATAAATAAAACTAGGAAAAAAATTTCTAATTGTAATGATACCATACGATAATAATGATCATTAAATACTATTCTGAGTATTATGTGATCAAAACTATATTTCTTGTCACATACCATTTACCAAAATTAAACCATAAAAATAAAAATTACTCAGACAAAACAATGAATAATGGGATTTAATTAATATTGGCGTTTCCCAACCTAAAAGGTTCTAAATTAGATGACTTCACTAAGTTCTACCTTGTGAAGAAGAGCTGAAATTAATTGTTCTTGAACTATTCAAAAAGTTAAGGTGGAGGGAGTCATTTCAAAATCATTCAACAAGATCAGCATTTCACTGCTGCAACAAAAAACACAGTTATAGCCCCATTGCTTATGAATATATAATAAAATAACCTTCCTTGTATTAAAAAGTATACAAAATATGCATACCATTATCATGATAGAGAACCTCAGGAGAATAAACGTCAAAGCCAAACGATCACTTGATCTAAATATATACAGAAGAAACATTTGATAAAAATCCAAGAAACGTTTGGTAAAATTCCCTCATGATTAAAAATAAGATATATAGAAAGCATAATTCAATATAATCAAGGATACATATGCCAGACCCAGAACCAACATCATGCCAAATGTAGAGAAGGCAAAAGGATTTCCTCCAAGTTTGAAAGATGAGAGTGATGTCCAATTTTACCACTCTTATTCACCAGAGCACTGGAAATCTTTTCTAGAACAATGAAGCAAGGGAAAGAAGAAAGCAAGACAAATAGCAGGAAAAGAACTGAAATTATCTCTGTTTCCAGATGACTTCGTATATAGAGAGGAAAACAGAGATAACCAAAATGTTGTCAGAACATATACAAAAGTTAGTGAAGCTTCCATGTATGACACAAGCCAATATAACATGACATTGACATAAAATGAACAAAGGTAGCAAAACAAAACAATGAAAGAGGATAGTAATTTTAGAAATAAATGCGTGCACCGCATGCATCTGTAGAAGGCATGTGGCATGTGGAAAAAGGTGCCATAAACATACAGTACACTAAGGCTTTTTTAGGCCGGTGAGATGGCTCAGTGGAATAAGCACTTCCCTGGCAAGCGCAAGGGCCTGAGTTCAATCCCCGGTTCTGAAAAAAAAAAA
>NW_004524751.1:3830618-3833628 GCF_000260255.1 Octodon degus
TTGATATGAAACCAATAGAAGAAAACAAATCTGTTTCTTTGAATAAGAGAAAACCATGAAAATTATGTAAGTGAGATTATATCCCCAGGATGATTCAGTATATCAAGGGAAGTAATAGAATTAGAAAGCCACTCACAAAATTGAGAGAAACTTAGAACTGCCATTTGACAAAAGATGAATATCTAGAATATATAAAAATCCAAAAGGAACAAAATTAATTCAATTGTAAATAAGAGGATGATCTACACAGGCTTTCTGGAAAGAAAAATTACAGGACTTGGGGTCGTATGTGGTTAACGCATGTTAGGCTGTTGATCTGATCCAAAGAGGAAGGAAAAGGAATTGATAAGGGAGGAGTAGGGTAAGAGAGCAGGAGAAAGATGAGTAGCTGAAATCTTAAAGATTTTTAAATTTGTACTTTTTTTTTAAGTTTAGATGAGAATTTAAAAAAGAAACAGATAATCCTAAATGCACATATTATGAAATTATGTTAATGACACATGAAATTATCACCATGGAGGTCAAGAAAATGAACAGCTCAGGCACTCAGAGGTGCCCTCGTCATTCTCTTATGGTCAACATTCTCTCATGTCCAGGCACCATTGCCATGAATTCTCTGTGGTATAAAATTTATTTATTGTTATTATTTGCATCTTACATGTCCAGCAAAGTCTCATGTGTTAAAAATACGGTCCTCAGATAGTGAAAACAGCAGGAGCTACAGTCTGGCGGTAGCACCTAGGTCATGGGGACCCGGCCTCTCAGCGGATGCTAGGAGGGGCGTCCCTTCCTGGACGCCATGAGGTGTGTAGCTTTCTTCACCGCCCTACCATGATGTTTTTTTGCCTCATCACAGGTCCAAAGCAGTAAGGCCTAATGCCTGCTGAGTGGAATCTCTAAAACCCTGAGCCTGAACATTTTTTTCTGTTCTCTGACGTTTATATCAGCTCTTTTGTCACAGCGATTGAAAGTTGTTGTAGCTCAAAAATCGAATGACAACGAGGCAAGTCCAAAAGTTAAAAGAAGCACTTTATTTTAGCTGGTACACAGCAGCAACACCTGGCACAAAGTGCCTAAGTGCGGGCCGAGCATTGACAAGGGTCAGTATTTAAGCTTGGAAACCGCAAAAATAGGGAAGGGGTGGAGGTGCTGAGTTGGCAGTCATATATAGCTCATTGAGATAAGATTTGGGGAACAGATATCAGTAAGACTTGAGTCACAGGGGTGAGGAATTGGGAGGGGTCGGCGCATACTCGGCGAGGTTAGAAGGGCAACAAAATGGAGTCAATTTTGACGGGGTACAACAAAAGTGAATTGATGCTGATGTGTACATGTAGAGTGTGTGTTGCTAGGTCCCAGAAAGAAAAAGGAACAGGAAGAGATATCTGCTAAGGGATTCATTAGGAGAAACTGAAAGGGAGGTGATTAAATAAGTCTAATTTAGTGGAGTATCTGACTCGGCAAGCTTGGTTAGAGAACTTACAGCTGTAGTGTTGGTAGCCCTGGTACGATAAGGCACGCTTGCAGTGTACAAACTTTCATGTCCATAGTTTATTTTAAATTATATTTCAGTTTATTTTTATAGAATAAATGTATTGCATGCATTTTCTCTTGCTCAGTTACGTTCTTCAAGATTCATCCATGTACTTTAGTCAGTATTTATTATTTGAATAAATCATGACATATTTTCTTGGTTTATAGGTATTTGGGATAATTGAACACTGTGCTTCTCTGAAGATCCTTGATTTTTAATATCTTTGGCTATATAAACACAGATTCCTGTATTTTATGAAGCTAAAAAACAATTATTACATCAAATAATATGCAGATACTTTATCTCATTAAAGTGGAAGAAAATTATTCTAATGATTTTTCAGTCAGGAAGACAATTGCAATAGCAGGTAACTTTATTGTTGTCTTAGTTGCTTTTATCTCCTTGCTTGAAGAAATTATTGGACCCCCAAAATTAAGGAAGGGAAAGAAACAGTAATTGGAGGTTTCAGTCCATACTCAGCCTGCTCTAAGTCAGAGTGGCACATGGCAGAGGGTGACAGTTCATGACGGTGGAAAACAGAAACAGCAAGAGCAAGCCCGTCCATATAGCTCAGCAAACTAAAGGCAGGGTGCAGCAGCTCTGGCTTCAATCCCCGCTGTGCCGTGCTGACCCTGCCCCCAGGGTGCACTGAGGCAGCGATTGAGACTAGGCATGGTGGTACATGCCTGTAATCCTAGTGCTTGGGAGGCTGAAAACAGGAGAATCACTAGGAGTTTGATCTATGTAGTCAGACTCCATAGACCCTGTACTAAACACATAAAAAAGAGGAAATGGGCAGAAGCAGGAACAATAATGGCAACAGAGGGCAAGTCTGTCTCCTTATGTTGGATTCAGGCTATCCACCCCAGGGTGGGTATAGCACTCACATCCATAATCCCAGCAGCGTTCACACCCATAATACCAGCACTAGATTATGAATTAATCACAAAGTCTTGAAGTCTGCTCCGTAACTGCATGAGGCTTTGGGAGGACAACTAGACACAAATCATCACAATTATGATAAATAAAAAAGATGGCGCAAACTCCAAATATGTCCTGAACAAGTGAAAATTTATAGTGGAAGAATGGAGTAAGAAAAGTAGTCAACAGAAAATTACTAAGAGAAAACATCAAGGATGGGGTACTCTTGCTACTCTTACCTAACCAGATTCTAACCAGTGACTTCCAAATAACCTATATAGCAAGAAAAATAAATACAGTACTTGGCCTGATATCACAGCTAATTCAATATCAGTGGATAGGGCGCTCCTTGCTAAAATGCCTTTGCAGGAGTCTGGGAAGATGCAGGCCCAGCTCGAGGTCTAGTTGAGCAGATTCTAAGGACCCTGACAAAAGTTGATTCAAGGAGAAAGTCTGTCACCAGATAATGCCTAGCTCTCTTCCGAAAATTCCCCTATAACATGACTATCTCTTTTCTGACACACTTAGGACCAGAAGGATTTAAAGTGATATATA
>NW_004524751.1:3833819-3835173 GCF_000260255.1 Octodon degus
TCTTTTTTTCTCATTAAACAAAATAAAATAAAATTTGTTTCCATTGGGAAAAAGAAACAAAATTGGAAGATTTTTTAAAACATGTTCAAAAAATTTCAGATTTGGAAGCATTGAGACTATAGATGTTTGTTTAATGAATCTTCATCTTTTTATTAATATTGGTGTCCTACATTAATGTGTTTCATTTTTCTTGATTACTAGTAAGTGGTGATGCATATATCTATCTGTAGGTCATTTGTATTTGTCTTTATTATTCCTTTGTAGTAAGAACTTCCAAAATCTTCTCCTCTAGCTGCTTAAAAATATTCTACAAATTACCACTATTTCCATTAACTTGCTCTGCACCAGAGCGCTAGAAGCCATTCCATTTATCTATCTATAAATTCGTACCCATTAAAGAACCGTTTGCCATCCCTCCTTCCCACGCCCTGGAAACCACTCTTCTATTTACAGTGTCTATAAAGTCAGCATTTTAGATTACACACCTGAATGAGGCAATGTGGCATTTGCCTTTCCATACTAGGATTGTTTCACTGAATTCAATCTTCTCTGTTTCTGTCCATGTGTGACAAATGACAGTAGGCCATTCTTCTAAGTAGATGAACAGTATTCTAATGTGCATATATAATATATTTTGCTTTATAAATTCAGTTGTTAGTAACCCGCTTAGGTTGACTTGGGATATCCTTTATTACCCAATTTCATGCTAACATCAGACTTTTGGGTAGGTCTTAATGTGGATTCTCTCTCTCTCTCTCTCTCTCTCTCTCTCTCTCTCTCTCTCTCATTATATTTATGCAGTTATTTCTATGTATATTGCATTTAATGTATTTTTCACTAAATAGCTCTATTTATAACCCTACATCTCTCCCTCTATTGTGCATCGTGTTATGGATTTTATCTTCATACCTCCCCCCCAAACCACATGTGGTCATAGATGGGCCGTTTGGAGGTGGTTGGATCTAAGGGTTGAGATATTGAAATTAGGGTGTATGATAATGACATTGGTTTAGAATACCACTCTGGGCTATGGATGATGGAAGCCTCACCCTGGGTGTCCGTAGTGCCAATCAATAAGTTAATAGCCTGAAAAGAATACAAAGCGAGAGCAAAGGCCGACTTACTTCTGTTGCTTGCTCGGTGCTGCCCCCTGGCGGCCCTGCGTGGATGTCTCTCTCTTGCCACGGCCCTCTGAGCGGCCAACCTGCCTCGGAGCCAGCTATCAATGGACCAAAACCTCTACCAGCGGAAGTAAATGTTTCTTCCTTCAACTTTGGGTGATGATATTTTCTCCCAGAAACAAAAAGAGTAATTATGCCACATACCTTGGAAATACGTGCATAAAGTAATGCTT
>NW_004524751.1:3835943-3837814 GCF_000260255.1 Octodon degus
ATGCAGTTTTTAAAATGGTCTTTAAAAGATGGTCTTTGACATTTTCTTCATTAGCACAATCAGTTATAGACCATTCCACTGTTATGTGGGATCCAGCCATATACACTATAAACTTTCTCACTTTTGTCAAATAATAGATTTTTGTAGTGTATTTTAGCTTTTCTTTCCCATAATACTGCTACTGAACTATAGATAGTAAAGATATCTTACAAAACTACAGTAAGGTCAAGTGACAGCAGAGAGAAACAAACAATATTATTACCCAACTCACAAAGGTAGAAGTAAAAAGACAATTTCAGGCTATTGAAAAACTTAACCAACTCTCTAAAGTGTTAAGGATTACATGGTCTACAATTTTTAAATCTGTGGAAACAAGTAATCCTATCCTAAATAATTCAAATCTTGTAGTGTACACTTACTCTCGTATTTATTTTGTAAACGGTTTTGCTAATAACATTTTAATATCCATACTATTGTCCTTTTATATCTAATACATATTTAAATTTTTATCCTAAATTTTAATCATTTAAATTTTCCAGTGGCAATTTTTACTTTTGCCAAAATAGGTCTCTTTTAATGATAGGAATTGGTATAAAGCAGGATTTGATTAATAGAAATCCACCCTCCATTAAACAATCATGAAATGTTTCTAATCTGTTAATAGAGTTTTGGATAAGCCATTTAGAAATATAACTGTGTTTAGTATTTATTGTAAATTTCTACTTCTTGCATTCCAGCCTATTATAAAATAACTAGAGTCAATTTTCTTTAAAAATGTGAAAATAATTATTTTATTTCAAAGAGAAATATTATTGTCTTATGAGCTATTGTAAATTTAAATGGCTTAGCAAATGATCATGCCCTCTAGTAATTTCCATACTCTCATCTACTTTCTAAGAATATTAGATTTTTTTATAATGAGAAAGATGTTCATCTAAAGCATTATTTGTAAGAAGTAGCAATAATGTATCATTGAATGAAAAATATTCATTGCTGTATATTGGGGATTTTCACATTAATTTAAATGGAGAATTATCAATTATCTGATAAATAAATGCATTAAATATATATCTTAACCTGCAGAATTAATTTAAAGGTAATTGCATCTCATCAACGTGCCTTTGACCATAGTTAATTACTATTGTAATGTAGAGTTACAATTTCACCGCATTTTTAATAAGGGTCCAAACTACCTTTGGAATTTGGCCCCGTGTGACTCTTCATTAGATATTTAAATCTTTTCCTAATGACATGCATTATAAAAGGTTTAGCCACTAAGGCAAAAATCATTAAACCTTCCACTTCCATTTACAGAGCTTCTCCTTTCTAATCAGTGCTTTTCTTTCCATACCTCTTGAACAACTTACTATTTTTTCTTTTAACTTTTACACACTCTAGATAAACTTTGAGAAACCACTTGCAGCTGACATTTTAGCCACTCTTTTATATATTAACTCTTTTATAAAAATTAACATGGGTTGATTTTTGCTCAAGGCTTTATTTCAAAAAAGAGTAAAATAAGAGGAAACTAAGCATTCTCTTTCATCACTCATAAAAAGACTCTATGATTGCTTTGGCTCTTCCTCTATGCTTTGAATAAAACGAGGGTAACGAATAATGTAAGGTTAGATTTGGTTTGGGAATGCCTCAGTATTATACCATTTTGTGAGCCCTCTTTAAAAAAAAAGAGGGTAAAAGCATCTTAATTTTGTAAGTTTCTGAAAACTGTGTCCTTTGAGGTCATGGTAGGGGCTTCTTGAAGGACTTAAAAAAGTGCTATGGGTTATGTTGAGATGTTCCATCAAAGCCTGGTGTAGTCATAGATGGTGCATCTTAGAAGTGTGTGATATTGACACTCACTGGTGGTGCAA
>NW_004524751.1:3839490-3853634 GCF_000260255.1 Octodon degus
AATAGTAGGTTCATGCTTGGAGTACCTGTCATTCTGGTCTTCTGAATATGGGCTGCTTGTCATGACATGCCAGTTGCTGCTGTGCCGTCTTTCAGGTAGATGACTGTTCAAAAAATAAGAGGGTGGTGAATGTTGTTTGATTTTTAGATAGTTTTAAGGCCTTTGTACTTTTATAGGACTTGTAAAGATAATTCAATCTACTTAATTCAAGATAAATTGATATTTAAAAACATGTTAGTTTTCATTAAGGTAATTGTTTTTACTAATAACATTCATGTTTTACAGGCTTATGAAATTCTGTCTTTTAAAATAATTTTTCTAATTAATGATTGGTCCCAATTTAATAAAATAATAGATTTTCTAAAAATTGTATGTCATATCACACTACCAGTAACTTTATTTGAATACTCATACATGAAATAACTCTACTCACATTTTTTCTTCTGAAGAGAAAAATAATGTTAAAAATGATACAGAATTTCAAAACCTGATGATAGGAAATGAAAAATAGTTGTTATATTATGTATCATTATCTTCAAAGTAGTTGCTCACATTACTACATGTAGTTATACAAGATTGATTCATTAAACTGTTACTATTAATAAACCAATAGAAATTGATAGTACAATTATCTTAGCTATTATATGTGTGTGTGTGTGTGTGTGTGTGTGTGTGTGTGTGTGTATTTTCCCCTTCCTGCTTTTCCCCTTTATTCCCATCAAAGTTGTTGTTTCCTTTTTTTTTTTAAAGATAAACATATCAATTAAAATGAGTTTTAAAACTGGTTATAGAGGCTGGGGAGATAGCTCAGTGGAATAAGCGCTTCCCTGGCAAGTGCAAGGGTCTGAGTTCAATCCCCGGTTCCAAAAAAAAACAAAACAAAACAAAAAAAAACAAAACCCACTGGTAATTAGGGCAGATACATTGTGCATTGTTCAGTTATTTTGAGTAGAAGATATAGGTATGATATCTTGTATGTACAACAGTAGAACAAAACTTTTTCTTGAACTAGGAGAAACTGTATAACAATCTTATTTTTTCCTTATTCTTTTCTTCATTTCCCCCTTCCCTGTTGCAGTTTATTTTTCTCAATACCTAATATTTATCATACATTTTGGACCATATTTACTTGCTCATTTTATTACTAGTTAGACAAAATGATTTCTGTATATAAGGGTCTGATTTATTCCACTTATGAGTATGGTCTCAAGTTACATCCATTTGCCTATTTAAAAATTTTATTTTCACCAACATTTTGGCCCTAGCCTTCCAAGGTCAATTAAGACTCAGGACATATGAGAACTTTTCCTGTAACATCATGTAACTCAGTAGTGTCCCAACATTTCTGATCAAGGAGATTACGGGGCCAAAGAGGAAAATGATCGATGATGTAGAGTGTGCATATGGAGAGTCACACAGAGTAAAACATTCTCTCAGGCTTTCACGGAGAGCACACTGGCCAAGCAATGGCCGTGACTCATTCACATGGCTGACACTGACCAAGGAAATATAAAAATGAAGTATAAGAAGTAAAGCCATGCTGTTATGTTGAGCTGTAGGGGCCTCAGGTCAACAATTTCTGACATTGCCAGTGAAACGGAAGACCGAATATTTTTATGGACTATTAGACTCTTTTACAATATTTTGCTGAGTTAATGCACCTACAATATTCAAATGACGGAACTAAACAAAAAAGGGGATACAGATGAATGTCCATTTTGTATCTGTGTATTCAAAATGGCTAGGATAGATATATAGTTACATTTCTTAATGAATAGAGGGATTTGTTCTAATAGTGTTTGTGGATAGGATATCATGTCCACATCTTGTACAGCAATAACCACCAGAAAGAATGTATGCAATGTGTTAATTATTGAAACTGTCAGACCAGTTTGGTTTGAAACTGTCTCATTGCTATTTTTTTCTCAATAAAATTATGGAAAAAAATTCTATGTTATACCTTTTATGGCTGAGTAGTACTCCAAATTATATAAAAAATGTCTTTTTTTATTCATTCTTTGGTTGATGGAAATCTGGGTGGTTTCTAGAATTTAGCCATTATTAATTGTTCTACTGTATATATGGGTGCACATATATCATTGTTTTATTGAGATTTTAATTCTTCTTGGAAGATTCCCAGAAGGGAAATAGCTGGAATGAGCCCCAGTTTTTTGAGAAATCTCCATACTGATTTCCATATTTGTACCATTCTACACTACCAGAAACATTGTTGAATGTTCCTTTTTCTCTGCAGCCCCTCCAGCATTTGTTCTGAGTTGGTTTTTTTTCATGATACCTATTCTCTCAGGGGTAAGATGGAATCTCAGTGTTGTTTTAATTTGCCTTTCTCAAATTAGCAATGATGTTGAACATTTTTCATGCAAGTACTTGTATCTATTCTTATCAGAAGTGCCTATTTATTTCCAATTCTCATTTTTTGATTGGGTCTTTGAATGTGTGGGGTCTGTTTTTTCAACACATTATATGTTCTGGATATAAGTCCTTTGTCTGTAGAACAACTGGCTATAATTTTTTCCCATGTTGTGGGTTATATTTTCACTTTGTTGATGGTTTCTTTTGCTGTGTGAAAGCTTTTTAGTCAGGTAAAGTTGAATTTGTTAATTATTTAATTTTCAATATATGAATCAACAAATGTGAATATTGAAACATCCTTGCATCCTGGTATGCAGCTAAATTCATCCTGTTGTATAATCTTCTTGATGATTTCCTGCATTTTGTTTGCCATTATCTTATTAAGGATTTTTACATATATATTCATTAGGAGATTGACTTATAGTTTTCTTTTTCTTTTGTACTTTATTTTTCTGGTTTTTGAATCAGGATAATACTTGCCTTTAGGAATTACTCTCAGCATACTGCTTTCCCTTCTATTTCCTTTGAGTTTCAGCATGAGTGGTAGTAGTTATTATCTAAATTTCTTATAGAACTCCACAGTGAATCTATCGGGGCCTGGGCTTTTTTTTTGTTGGGAAATATTTAATCACATTTTCAATTTCACTGGCTGTTTTGGGGCTGTTTAGAATTTTTCTTTTTCTTTTTTTTTTTTTACTTTTACTTTTACTAAGTTGATTGTGTCTAGGAGCCTGTCTACTTCTTCTATATTTACTATCTTATTAGAATATAGATCCTGATAGTAGGTGTATTGCTTTATTAGCTTCTATTGAATTGATTTTTGTTTCTATCTTTATAATTTCCTGCCTTATATGGGCTTCAAGTTTTTTATTTTTTTTCTCTCTTCTTTTCTGGAAGGTTGAGGTTCAATATTAGGTTGTTTATTATATCTCTTTTTTTTTTTTTGCTAATGTGTAATCTCTTTACTATGAATTTCCTTTATAGGATTGTTTTCAGTACATTCCATAAATTTCAGTATGTTGTATCATTATTATCATTTAATTGTATAAAGTGTTTAATTTTGTCTTTAATATCTTCTGTGAACCAATGGTTGTACAGAAGTGTGTTGTTCAATTTCTATGTCTTAATGTACTTTGTATGGTTTCCTTTGTCATTGATTTCCAGCTTTATTGTAATGTAGTGAGATAATATGCATGGGATACTTTCAATTACAGTACATTTATTAAGCATGTTTTATGAGTTAATGCATGCTCTATTTTGGAGAATGTCCCTTCTGCAGTTGAAAAGAATGTGAATTCTGGTTTTGGGTGGTGCAATTTGTAGACAACTACCAAACTCACTTATTCACAGGCTTGTTTCAATTCTAATATTACTTAGTTTCTTTGTCTAGTTGATCTAAGCACTTATAAAAGTAGGGTACTAAAATCTGCCACAATTGTGTTAGCATTTATGTTTTTTTCATGTAAGTTAAGCTTTGTTAAATGTATTGAGTGAACTTGTGTTTGGTGCATACCTATGTATGATTACTTTTTCTTCTTAGAATTTTCCCTTAGGGCCAGGGAGATAGCTCAGTAGAAAAAACGCTTGCCTGGAAAGCGCAAGGGCCTGAGTTCAATGCCCGGTTCTGAAAAAATAAAAACCCTTAACTTATACATAGTGACCCTTCTTTGTATGTTTGGATCAGTTTTAGCTTAAATTTGCACTGTGTGCAAATATAATAGCTACTCTTGCTTTTTTCCGAGCTTCTATGGCATGGGGAATTGCTTTAGTCTATGAAATTTTTTGGGAGGTTTAGTGTTTTTCTGGAATGCAACGTATTGTTTGATCTTGCTTCTTGATTTGTTTTGCCAGTCTGTTTCCTTTGACAGATGGGTTGAGACCAATTATATTTATACTTACCATATATACATATATGGTTTTCTTTTCCATGTTGGTTCCCTGTTGTTTGCTGCCTGCCTTTCTGCTTTGTTTAACTGCTTGCTGTGCCTGGCAGACTCTTAGTATTAGTGCTCTTGTGTTTCTGTGTTTGTGGTCTTCATTATTTCTTTCTAATATGTCTTTCATAGCAGTCTGTAGACCTGGTTTAGTGATCATAAGTTTCTTAAGTTCCTCTTTGTCATGGAAAAATTCTTATTTCTAAATCAATTTTGAGTGATAATTTTGCTTGATACAACAATCCAGGGTGAACATGGTTTTCCTGTCGGGTCGGAAATACTTCGCTACAAAACCTTCTTGACTTGAGGCTTTGTGCTGAGAAGTCTGCTATGATTCTGATTGGCTTTGCTTTATAGGTGATATGCTTGTTTTCCTTAGCTGTTTTTATCATTTTGTCCTGGAGCTGAATTTCTGGAGTCTTGATTGTTACATGCCTTGCTGTGAATTTATTTTGGTCATGGTTATTTGGAGTTCTCTATATTTTATTTATTTGTATGTCATGCTCTTTTTCCATGTTTGTGAATTTTCTCTTATTATTTCTGTGAAGAGATTTTTAATTGTTTTTATACTATCTCCAGCTTTCTCACTGATTCCAAAAAGTCTTATGTTATTCTTCTTTGCTTCTTTCTGTGGCTGTTATATACTTTTTTTCATGGTCTTGTGACTTGTAAGATTTCTTTCATTTCTTGGTTGCTAGTTTTGGTCCTTTCTTCTAGATATGAAATTCTACCTTACCCTTCATTTAATATTCTGTGTATACTTTCAATGGAGTTTCTAATCTGCCTTGTTTGGATCTTCTTCATTGATTCAATTTCTTATCAATACTTTTCATTCATTGTTTCCATCATTTTCCTGAACTCCTCTATTTGTTTATCTGTGTCTGCTTTAATGTCATAGATTTTGAATGCGATTTCATTTTGCACCTTAGGAATTATTTTTTATGTCCTCTTCCATTTCTTAAAAATTATTTCTGCTGCTATTATTTCAAAGAGTTCCATTTGTTTCCTTTTGATTTTTCCAATCTCTTTGTGCTCTAGATTTCTCCTGGTTGGGGTAGATATTTGGGATTGTATTTTGCTGCTTTATCTTATCATTTCCTGTTTTCTACTTTATTTTGTTTTCTGTGTTGATGTTTTTAGTTTTCTAATGTCAGATAACTTTAGTCACTAATGTTGAGGCTTTGCGGGAGGGTGTGGCCCCCCATGTGTCTCCTCTGGTCAGCACCTCAGTCCCAGAGCAGCAGAGAAGGAAGCAGCATGAGCTGCACTTCTCTCACTGTTACCACTGCCCCCAAAGCTCAGAGAAATGCCCGAGCATGTCCTTGTTCTCCTCTCACTGGTATGCCTCTCACTACTCTCCCAAGCATCTTCTTCACTCTTCCACCTTAACCACCATCCTGGGGAAATGGAGAGAATGCAGGCTGTAGACTTACGCTCTTCCCTTTGACACTGCCTTCCCTTGTCCTCACCAGGACTGCTGAACGGGTCTCCATATTTTATAGAACATTTTTATAGGGGAGAAACAAAGTGTGACTTACATTAACCATTATAATAATGATTAATTTGGGGGCTAAATGTGTTCTTGAGTGCAGTATGTTGTTTGATCTTGCTCCTTGATCTATTCTGTCAGTCTGTTTTCAACTATACTTTATTATATGTGTTCAGATTTTACAAACATTTCTTTTAATTTAATCTAAACAGAAAATATAGATTTTCTTCTACATGGATCAGAGAAATAGAGTAATAATCAGTTATTTCTAAATCATGTTATTTGAAAATATAGCTATAAGCAATGACTTTACTAACATGCATTTTTTTATTGTTTCCCTCAAGAATAACACTGTCAATACAGAGAAGTCAAAAATTTACAAAAAAAAAAAGTAGGTCATGTTAATTTAATGTCGCTTAAAGGATGTTAACCTAGATTACCTATTGCTAAAATAGATTACCCCAAGAAGATTAACAACATATATGAAATAAATTAAGTCAGGAGTAGTGAAATTAATGTAAACAAATCTACATATTCTAAATGTACAAACATAACTTCAAAGAATTGTTATCTGGTTTCTCTTGGGTTATACAAGTATAAAAATTATATCTACATGCGTAGATTATATATGATTTTAGCAGAACAAATTTGTTTCATATATGCTTATATAACACACATAGTATATTAACATACAAGTATATATTCATGCTAAATTGCACAATTAAAGTATGCTGTTGAACAGTTATTCTCATTTTAGTTACTATTGCTAGGACACCAAAATTGCCCAATTCTCAATTCAAGGGAGTAGACCTAGTACCCATATTGCTTTCTTATTTATATTAAGGTGTGCCTATGATGACAGCACACATTTATAAAAAGGAGAGAAGCTATTCTAGCAAATAAGTGGTGGGAAGGTTTATCAACACCTGAAGTGATTTTTAACAGATTTAGATTTCATAAAAAATCAATAATGTATGACTATAGTAGAGAAGAGGCCGCTGTCCAGGTTCTGCGGTGAAAATAAGAGGAAGAGACTCCAGAAAAACACATTTCAGAGCTAGGGTGATAATTACCAATAAGTAGATGGAGCCCAGTGAAAAACAGAATTTCTGTCCAGAGTATGTGTGTCAATCACTTACAGCCTCTAAGTGGCCCCTTTCCATTGCTCCCTTCTGCAAACACAGTGATCCATAAACTCAAAGTGTTTCAGAACTTGTTTCCTAAGACATGAGAAAGAAGATTTAATCTCTAAAGAAAACAAACACCTCTGTTTTATGTGGTATATTTTACTGGATCAGGTATTGGCCCAACTAAGCATGGAAGTCCTGTCTTCATAGACTCAAGATGCTGCTGATCCTCCCTACATTTGAGTAGCTTAAACCATAACTGTTTCTCTAGCCTCAGATCTTCCTCCAGCCTTCCTTCCTAGAGGATGCACCACACCAAAAGCAGATTAGCAACCCAGCCTCTGAGGAAACCCATGTCCCTTGCCTCAGATCATTTATATTCCATTTCTTCATTACAAGATTATAAATTTGTGGTTAAAGCCTAAAACAAAAATTTAGTAATTAAAGAAAAAATCAAAACAAATAAAACAGTTGCCCTTAAGATAAATTATAATTATAGTGAGAACTTTTAAAAACATTCTAATTGTTATTCTTAGAGAAAGTTAGATCATACATCAATTAGACTATTTAAAAATATATAAAAAGACAGTATCAGACAAAAAAGTCATCTTCTATGACAAATATGATGAATAAACATTAAAATTCTAAAAAGAGGATAAAATCAAAGTTATCACAGAATATTCAGAAAAGAGCAAAAGAAATTGCACACTTGAATGTGACAGAATATCAATCCATCACTTTCATTTCTGAAGTGAATTTCTAAAAAGTTAGTTCAGGTAAAATTCATGAAAATAAATAATTAAAACATAAAATCTTAAATAACTGAAATATATATAGACAGACTGGACATCTGTCCAAAATATTAAGCAAGATAAATAACTAGAAAACCTACACAGATTCATTCTCAGGGATTTGAAGGAAAACTTAAAATTTGAATGACAATCTTTACCAGCTAGGCAAAAATTCAGACTAGTATCAAACATCCACCATCAATATAAAATATAAGAAAATAATAAAGCACAATGTTTCAAGTTTTTAAAAGACAAAAATAGTCTGTATCTCAATCACTGTAGTAAGTCAAATTACTGATTAGTTATTTGTATAACATTAATGAAATTTTAACAAATCATCACTCATCTTACAGACTTATCTTTCATGTGTCACTTCTGACACCACTTGAGAATGTACAGAAGGGAAATATGGGAATGTTGAGCAAACAAAAAACATTAAAACTATTATTTTGATTCAGAAAACCCATTTTTGTAAGTCAAACATGTACGACATGACCAATAATCTTGATAAAGTGAATTCACACAGGGAAAGAGCTTTAGTGCAGTGGGTATTTGTAAGGATATTCCATTTATATACCATATGATTATAAAATGGATAAATATAAGGCATGGGCAAAATGTATCATTCCTTTTATCAATGATAGAGGAATTGGTGCTTCTATAAAAAATAAACATTGAAGAAATAGGTTCAGCGTGAAGTAACTTATCCTATGGAAAACTGGAGCAATTAAAGGAGAGAGGCAGAAAGACTGCATTTGACCTTGCTATTGGAAATGATATTTAAATATACAGATTTCTTGGTATTTAAATTCAGGACTATTAGATTATATCAAAGTATAAGCTGCCTGAGGATAAGGGCATTTTTGTGTGTGTTTGTTTCCCTGTTTTGTTCTCTGCTGAATCTGCCTAAAACAGTTTCTGATATTTAAAATGCAGAATGAAGATTTATTGGCTAAAATGACAAGTAATTTTGCTATCCTACTAGATTGTTTAATAAGAACTGTTTAAAGTATGGGGAAAGTGGAAACATGCTTTAAGAATATTATTTTTCATTGCAAAAGCAGTCAATAAAACAAATCATATGATGGCACAATGATTATACTCTTGTCAAAAATGTGAGATAAATATAAACTATTATTTAAATGATACTCAATGCCAAATCCTTTTTTTCATTCCAAAGCACCGATAGCTACATTTTGTATTGATATAATGATATTTTTGAGTTATGGCCTTACTAACTTATAAAATTAAATACAATATCTAAATAATTAACATGTCTCTGCCAGGATACTAAATTGAGTGTAAGGTATTATATAAAATGAAAAAAATATTTTTTCATTATGAATATACATTGATTTAAAAACACATACATCTATTATTTTCTTATTAAATATGATAGGAAGCAAGAAAAATCAGAAAATAAAACAAGCAGACTAGTTTTTATTAAAATGTTAGAGTTTTTTCAGTGTATGTTTTCTGTATGTGAATATCTACTTAAGTATAATTGGTCTTTACCATTAGGATTGTATTTAGAGTTTGCTTTATCTTTCAACTCAAATCATAAAAAATTACTGTAAAGATTTTTCATTTTCACATTCAAACTTGGAATCCTAAGAACTTGGAACACTATTCCATTTAAATATGGTTCTTGCTTGTAGCCTACAAATCTGCCTTATTCAAGGTCTTGTGAGGATGCGTTTGCATCAGTAGTGGTAGGAGATGCCTTTGGAGGCTCCACTGCCACTCATTAATTCATTTGCTTAGTTTCTCTAGTTCTTTTCAATATGATTTCAGACCTAGAAACCCACTGGAGCGGTTTCGTGCACTGTTCTCACCATCCCTGTTTGCTGGAAAGCAGATTCCAGCTTACCTAGGCATGAAGGTCAAGAAGAAAAATTCAGACTGCTGATGAAATGACTGGGACCAGGTATACAAAAGCCTCTGCAGAAGATCTGTGATAGAAAATGGAAGGTGTATGTAAAACCTAATTCTGTACAGTGAAAGCAAAATTTCTCAGTCATTATTGATGAAAATTAATCCATTTAGAGAACAGTACTTCTCCTAAAAATCAGAAACTTTTCCTACAAAGGTAAAACTTGATCATGCTGCATTATAATACATAGAACTGCAATATTCTGTGATTGTGTGACAAGGAGGTATTGTTGCAGATGCCATACTATGGATCACCAATGATCCCCAAAACTCTTGAGTGCTCAGATATGGAACTTTTAGTAGGCGACTGGACCATTGCCTCGGTACAGTTGAGCTATTAATAGCTAGGCCAGAGGTAGAGGAAAGTCCCTGGTTATGTGATCCAAAGTAGCACATTTTATTTTTGCCTCCTTTTTCTCCTTTCTTCTTGGCTGCCTTAACATGCACAGGTTTTCCCTGCCCAGAACTCTGCACTGTGCTTTTGGTGCCTTGGAGTCTGCCAGCCATGGACTGGAAACATGAACCAAAACAAACTTTAAATCATGGATGCTGGTTTATTTTGTCTCCATGATGAGAAGGGGACGAAGACCTGCGGTGAAGATAGGTAAAAGCTTGAATGGATAGAATTCATTGTTGTTATGTTGGAAGTGTGATTTGGAATATCTATGTCCTTCTTCAAACTGAGGAAATACTATGTGTATCACAGTGAGTTGAAAATCAAGGTTATATCCTCTGGGACAGTGACAGGTAGGGTGAAAGCAACTGTTTCCAGAAAAGAATCCAGTTGGTGAAAAAAATTCCGAAGAGATAGTGGGAGATCTGGGTATGTGGATACTAGCAGCTCTATGGAAATGACACCTCAACAAGAACTTTCAATACAGGCAAGATATGGAAAATGAATGGGAAAGAAAATGTGGGCCCATCAATTTGTGGTAAAAGCATACAAAAGGGCTTAGAGGAGAAAAAGAACATAATGTGTTTAGGGGAGTAACAGGCTCTATCTTAACTTATGCTGAGAAGCAGTGAGATCTGAAATTGCATGTGTACAGCAGAGAGAATTCTGAAGCGACAAGTGAGTCATGGCTTGAATACCCTATGGATTCTCCTCTTCTCTGAGAACTACTCATCTGTTTTGATGAAAATGTTCTGCATGTGTGTTTTTGTATAATCCTGCTGTTGCATTTTATAGATTGATGTTAGGTTTAAAAACAGGCCCTTTGTGAAAAGAAAGAGCATTACTTTATGAATCCAAGTTTTAAATTGCCAGGTCTCCTTAGTGAAATTATAAACGTTAATCTGCATTCTGAAATATGTGAATATTTGTAAACCCTAAAGTGGGTCATGTGCAAAGAAAAATTAGCAATAATTGATGATTGTTATATTATATCCTTGTGTTGGCTGCATAGTGAAGTGAAGTAAGGTGGTGAGTCCATGCTTTCATAAACCAAATAACAAAACTCCTTCTGATGCCTGGCTCGAGTAAGAAGTGGTTAGCTACTACACATTGGTAGCTCAGAAATGATATGACCAATGATAACTGAGGGTTTTCTTACAGGAATGCAAATTCATGGATGGATTACCTGAATTTCATTTTCTTATGCATTTTTTATTATTTAACTTTCCCCCATTGTGTCCCAGTAAACAACTTACTTTAATCAGAAAGTTAAACATTTTGGGACTGCCTGGAAAGCATGAGGTTCTGATTTTAATTCTCAGTACTAAAAAAAAAAATAGTCATGTATCACTGGATTGTATGTGGTGGGATTTAGCCATAAACAGCACAAGAACGTTCTTGATTCTTCTTAAAATAGATCTTATAAACCATGCCAATTATGTTCCCTGTAACATCTATTGATCATCAGTATTTATGTACAGTCCAATACTTCTTCTAAATTTCAAAGATATCAAGAACACTTTCAACCCAAATAATGCTCTGAAATTCATATGGAACTTTTCTATATATTTCAGAACCTAAAATAGTTAATATTAAAACATTTACATTAAAAGATTGTATATTCTTTCATTTCTAAAAAAGCTATACAGTAGGTTCTTTTATGTTTTGATAGTAAAATGACAAATATGTTATAGTTATTAAGTATACTTTGCCCATAAATCACATCATTAAGCAAAATCCTAAGGCATATCACCATCACAAAGAAGGAAACATCATTGTCAAAAAAGCTCAAAGGCTTACAGCATTGAAGTTGCTTGATACGGAAATAATAAAATACATACTTATTCGTTGTCATTATTTTGGAAACATGAGTGCTAACAGGAGTTAGAAATGAGGCTAGTGGGGTCATGAGCACTATTTATCCAGAACCCTATTTCATATATACACTTACTTTATCCTGAGAACAATTCTAAAACAAGATAGTCTTATTATCATAAATAGTGGAATAAATATTAAGATAAAATATAGCTGACTATTGATAAAGCCAGTGTCTTGCTAGATAGTGCTATGGAATTAATGAAAGGTGAAGTTGGAACCTGATGCAGGTCTGTCAACTTCATAATGCCATGAACTTTCCCCAGTGAAATATTTTCTTTCCCCACTTCTAGGCATGATTTGATTACTTCATAGTGAAGGAAGTTTTCTTGGATCTCACTACTCTCTGTTAGGATTTAATACTTCTCTTGTCATTCACGATATTTATTGTACTTTTCACTCTGAGAAATAATCTAAATTCTTTCTGTGGGGCTTCAAGAATCCATATGTTATCTTTTCCGTTTTGTGGGATTTTTTCACTATCAGTGACTGTTATCACCTCTTACTATTATTTTAAACTCTGTATTATCATCATCTGAAAACACTCAAGAACAATGAAAATTTGAGTCAAACCAGTGAATTTCAGTTCAAATTAATATACGTTTTTATCAGTTTTAAGTTCTTTGAATTCTATTTTCTGATTCTTTCCTTCCCAAGTATCTTTATTCCTGATTTGTAAATTTTATGATTTATGATTCAGGCCTTTCCACACTCTTTTTATTGTTAGATAGTCATATTTGCAAAATAAAGAAATACTCATATTTCTGCCCATACACCAGGCTACAAAGTAAGGCTAGGGACACCACAAAGTTCTACAGATGCACACCATCATGAATTCATGATACTTGGTCGATCTCACCTAGAACCCAAATCATGCCTGACAACTTGCTTAACTTCCCGCCTTTCTTTCTTTTATTATCCCCATTTGTCATATTACCTGTTTAGATATCTTACCTAAGTCTTCACAAATCTCCCTCAATTTTCTTCTCTTTCTACCCACATTTAGATCTATCAACAATGGTATAGATCAGTCTGCCAGATAGGTATAAGTCCAAGGATTGTTAGGAACTGAATCATACAGCAGAAGGTAAGCATTAGGTAAATAAGTGAAGCTTCATTTGTATTTAGAGGAATTCCCTCCCGTCTTATTACTACCTCAGCTTTGCCTACTTTCAGATCAATGGTGGCATTAGATTTTCCTAAGAGTGCAAATCACACTATGAACTGCACATGCAAAAGATCTAGGTTGCACACTTCTTGTGTGAATCTAGTGCTTAATGACATGATATGGGGCTGAAGTGTTGATGCCAGCATTGGAGAGTGGCTGTAAATACAGATTAACATTAGTAGAGGTTGGACCACAAAAGACCTTAATAAATCAATTGCTTCCAGTCTGATTTCAATGTCCCATCAATAAAGTGACAATTAAACTGTATCTTGTGGCAGGCATTATGGAGCAAGTTCCATCTGGTGGTAGTCTTTAAATCAGTATAAGCACAAACACAGAGACTGTCATGACTGTTTCACTATGAAAGTCAAAAAGATTAGTCCTGAATGTAGGGCTACATGCTGTGTCATCTATAGAGATAGGCTCACTATCTGAAAAATGCCACCTGAACTTAAAGACATTTTATGGGATGTGTTTATTTATTTATTTTTTTAATATTTTCTGAGACAGGGTCTTGCTATGCTTTTAGCTCACTTTGTAGCCCAGGTCAGTCTCAGACTCTCAAGGATCCTCTTTCCTTAGCCTCTGGAATTTTGGGATTACAGGCATATGCCACGATGCCAGGCAGGATGTGACTAAAACTATCAACTATATTATAATACATGCCTTTAACTTAGGTGTGTTTGTACTGCTCCATGAGGAGGTAGATCTGTAGGACGTTGACCACTTGTTATAGATGGAAATGAGATGGTTCTCATAAAATAGATCACTAGCCAGTATTTTTCAGTTGTAAGGGCCCCTCCAGAGATTTATTGTAGAAAACTATTGCTATTGGCTGCATCTGTTAGTGATGCAGACCTGGGTTATAAAACTTGCATGCTGTGTAACATATTTCATCATCCCAATGAACTGAATCTATCATTTCATGGGAGAATAACAAGTGTGTTTAATTCAGCACATAAAGTGGATGCATTCAAAGGCAATGTGAATCTCTGGAGCAACGAATGAACACTGGGATTTATTACATATTTTCAAAATATTAGCAGACATTTTAGAAAGAA
>NW_004524751.1:3853734-3868807 GCF_000260255.1 Octodon degus
CAGAATAGGATTCTCTCTCTCTCTCTCTCTCTCTCTCTCTCTCTCTCTCTCTCTCTCTCTCCCCTCCCCATTCAATTCATATTATCTATTTTATCCATTTTCCTAGCTAGCGAATATATATATTTTTTATTATTTATATATATTTTAAAGCTTTAGAAATCATTTCACACTCTTAGAAAAATTTCCCACACTTTTAAAAATACTTCTAATGTTCTTACCCATTTTCTAGACTCATGAACCTATGGAATTCTAATAATGTAGATATACTGGACAGTACTACAAAATCCTGTAATATAGCAAAAATCTACAATAAATAGTTTAGATTAATATTTTTTTAAAAATCATGAAACAGTGACTCCATGAAAGTCAAACTATGAAATAACAAAGGACTACTGTACTTCACAATCACAAAAGACCCTGAAAATTGGAAGAGATTGATCCATGATGCATTTGTGTATAAGCCAAATGAGTGAAGTTTGTTCTAGGAAGAAATGAACTACTTGATACTATAAGTGGCAATAACTTTACAAGCATGCTTGGGACAACTTCAAATTTTCATGTATTCTGGATTAATGTCAAAATGGAGTATCATGAAATTGATAAAAAACACTAAACAGCCTGATATGTTTCCCACATCTTGTCTTAGTGAAGGAAGTTTTTCTGCAGTGAGAGCAGACAAAATTAGGAGTAGACTAGTCATGAGCAGCACACTTAGGGTGTCACTGTCTCACATCATCTTCATTTGTGAGCATCCAGTTCCAGGAGAACAAGCGCAGGTCTTCCACAGACTTTGCATTATGATGTATAATTCCATATGTGGTAATTATATAGCTACTATATAATTATTTCATGATATGGGGTGATGTAACAATGGTAGAAAATGCACTGTAAATACAATGACTTTCAGTCATTCGGAAATCCTGCTCTGCAAATGCATGGAAAATTAGGTTCCATGAAACTAATGCCATGTGCCAAAAGTGTGGGGACTTTTGAGCTAGATAATAAGTTTACCGCACTGATATTCAGATGCAAGCAATAAGATGAACCTCAAGGGCAGGCCAAATAGCTCAGCAGATTAAAGCACATACAAGCAGGCGCAAGGGCTGGGGGTTCAATCCCCCGGCCTGCCCTGTGGGCCCCGCCCCTCGGGTGCACTGCGATGGCAAGGCAATTGAGACTGGGCATGGTGGCGTGGGCCTGTAATCCTAGCGCTTGGGAGGCTGTAAACAGGCGGATCACTATGAGGCCGATCTAGTAGTGAGACCCTGAACACCCTGTAGACCCTTCGCTAAACACACACACACACACACACACACACACACACACACACAGATGAACCTCAGTTTCTGCCACCATAGCAAAGAACCAACCTGTGTCAGAACTGCTAAAGACCCACTTTTTCCAAGGAAGCGGTGACACTTTATGTCTGTGCTGTTTTCCTGTCTTTTGAACCTTGCTGACCCTGCTGATGCACAGTAATCCATTATTGTGCAATCATCAGGCTAATGCGTTCCTTGTCTAAAGCCCGATGTGGGGGCTTCTTAGCTCCATCATGGCCTTCTCCTCCTCAGAGCACTGTGGGTTCAGCTCTGCTTTCCCCTTCCTCTTTCATTTCCTTACTGTTACCTCATCACTGCATATAATATGCATCAATAATTACTTCCCAAACTATCTGATGGTGATTTGCACTGATAAAACCTGGTAGGAGAGGACATTTTGAGTAAAATGACATATTTTTCCTTTTGTTTTCCTCTCATTATTTCCCACTTTCCTCAGTGAACTGGTTGTTCTGTGCATTATATGATGGCATTCAAGAGTTCCTTTAGAATTTTACTTTTTTTTTTTCATTTTCCTCATAGTGCAGGTATTACTGCACTTAAGTCAAATAGCACAATGGCTTCAATACAGAAAGCACAAAGTAAATATTTGTTGAATTACGGTTATTTTCTTCTGTTAGACCTTGTGTGTATGTAATGTCAATTGGGATCAGAAAATTGCTCCTATCAATGGATATCTTTAAAATGTTGAAGGACCGGCCAAATAGCTTAGCAGATTAAAGTACCTGCAATCAGGCCAAGGCGATGGGGGTTTGTTGTCTGGGCCTGCCATGTGGGCTCCCCCCCAAGGCATGCTGAGATGGCAATTGAGAATGGGAGTGGTGGCGCGTACCTGTAATCCTAGCTCTTGGGAGGCTGTAAACAGGCAGAACACTACAATTCCAATCTAGAAGTGAGACCCTGAAGACACTGTAGACCCTTCCTTAAAATACAAAACCAAAATAAAATATAATAAAATAAAATGTTGAGATGACTTTCTGATTTTCAATAATGTTGAGATGACTTTCTGATTTTCAATGTTGTAATCTTTTAAAATTTTAGTTTAGTAATGAATGTGTGTAGTACATGATGTTTCCATTCCTTGTGGACAGTTGGACCATGTACATAACACATCTTAATTCCTTTTCTTATCTTTTTTTTTTCTTCCTTTTCCTGCCACCCAATTTTTTTTTTAATTTATGCATTTGTCACAGGGTCTCTCTATGCAGCTCAGATTCATAGTGATCCTTCTGTTTTCAGTCTCCCCTGCTCTGGGATTACAGGCATACACCATCATGCCTTGTGTTGGTGGCAGGCTTAGCACACCAGGCAGGTTGGGCTGGCACAGCATGTGGGACTGGCGACGGAATTCCATTCCCTGCACTTACCTAAACTTGCCTAAGCAGGTGCTTAAACCTCCGAGCTATCTCACCAGCCACCTGCCACCCAATTTTCTGACTCTTCCCTTTCTATTTTGTGCACATGCTCCCAGTGTCTACATTCCTCTGCAAAGTTGGTACCTGCACACAGTACTTCCCAATCCCTGTCTCCCTTCATCTATCCCTCTCTTCCTACACCTTCCCTTCATGTCTTGCTTTCCTTCCCCTGTGAGAAGGATCTATCTATTTCCCATGAAGTAACTTTTATTTTGCTCTTTATTTCTACCTTGAGTTTCAAATGCAAGTGAAATAACGTGATATTTATGCTTATATGTCTGATTTATTTCACTTAATATATTCTCAGATACACCCATTTTCATAGAAATGTCTCAGGTCTGTCATCCTTTATGGCAGATTAGACCATCAGTTTTTAAACCCTTTGGAAGTATTTTTTTCTTATACAGTAGAGATTAAAGTATATAAGCAGGAATACATGTTCTTTTTTGAAAAATATTAATGTTCATGAGGATTTAATTTCTATTTGAATATAAAAATTTTATAAAATTATTTAATGAGATAAAAATTTAATTTTTAATTAAAATACAAGAATGAATACAATTTTACATTTTGACCAAGACACATTTGTCCAAGCTTACCTGAGTCTATTTTCATGAATACCTATTTGGGGAGATATCAATTAATGATCGTTTGTAAAACTGAAATCCACAAAAGTAATGTAGAATTTTTTTGCCCACTTTTGATAACATTTTATTTGAAGTTTACTTAAATCACTGCTAAAGTAAATTGATCCTCTTGATGCACACAGGAAAAGGTTTTGAAATGCTGATGTGCTGTCACATAATAAATGTTACCTAATATGTTCCTAAAATCTCTAATGAATTCAATTACCATGAGATAAAAAACAAAACAAGAACAAAAGAAATGACTCCAGCATATAAATGCCTTCTTCAAATGAGCCTTTGTTCTTCTACAAGGCCATGGATTAATTACCATCCTTATTCTAAGCATCTGGTTCACTGCTTTGATTTAATGAAAGGTTAGTTTGACCCCACACTCAAACTCTCTTTGTAAAGACGGAGAAGTAACAATTATTACCTGGAGATTATTTATCAAAAGCCAGGCTTTTCAAGGGTGATTTGATCACTACTTATCAAACAACTGACCTTGACAATGGAGACAGTTGACTTGAACTTTAGCTATTGTGGATATCTGAAGGATAACATATTTTTCTCTTCAAAGTGAATGCTAAATTACCCATGAAAAAATATGACTTTAATGTGCTTACATATGGACCTGATAGAGTAAAACCTTGGTGAGCTGAATACAGACTCCATTAGTTCTTTACTTCCCTTAGGCAAGCATTTGTGTAGTGAGCGAAAAGTTATTGATGTTATTCTGATACCTTAGACAGAAACAGAAAGCTGTGGGTTAGAAGGTGTCTAAAGAGAATTATCAGAGAAATCATTATGATAGCAGTTCAGGATTTATCTCTTCACTATTATATACATACACCTGCTGAGAGGGCAGTTATAAAAAGGTTTAAAAATCTGATAGAAAAGAAATACATTAGATGTGGAAAAACCAGTTAGCACTGCCCTAAACTAGCTCCTCTACCAAAGGAGTGTACTTAGTTAGCATTGTTGACTCCATCTATGTCTTGCAAGAACAACTGAGAAAGTGCTCTTCGAGATACTCGGTGCCACATTATAGTTGTCATAATCTGATCATGATTAAGAAGGAATGCCATAATGTTGGATAAGACTTATGCAAACCGTAGAGTAAGATCTTGCATCTTCTCTTCCCCTTATCATTTTTGCTTCATGAAAGGATTGAGGGATAAAAACTTGGCAGACAGAAGCCACAAGCAAGGTACTGCTCATAGTATTATGCCAGGGTAAGCAGAAGGTATCTTCAGATAAGGGTCTTAGCTAAGGTTTTAGGATAATCAGCTAATGAGTGATTTTTCTTTGTGGAAGGTGGGAGAGTCCTACCAAGCTCTCAAGTACAGGAATTTTAAGCGTCCAAGTCTTGAAACACCAAAGGTTGTCTATCAACAAAACTCCTAGCAGTTAATGAGACTGTTTGCAGTTGTAAGTCCCAGAATGAAGAGTGTAGTTGGTACATCGTTGGAGCTGGCACTCTTATTCTAAATGATTGGAGAATGGCTCAAAGTATGGACTGAAAATGCTCCATAGGCTGAGAAATCTATTATTTGTTCACATTTGCATGAATGTTTCAAAACTTGTTTTGAAATATGCGGCTTTAAAGGGAAATTCTATATCTGATAACAATTAAGAACTAGTTCTCTAACTTTTCTATTTTGCCATAAACAGCATGACTTCTAAATGCAGTGCCAGTCCCACATTCTCTAGACATCACTCATTTTTATACCAAAACAGGCTGTAAAGGTACCAAATTATCTACACCAAAACTTGCACAGCCAGAGGAAGTGCTAGTAAGGTCCACACAATCACGTTGAATGAATCTACACCAAGAGACTGAAAAAAGGCACCATTTTGTTTTCAAATAGCAGATGTCAACGCAGCCTTCCTCCAAGCACTTAGATCTATAACTGCAGATCTATAACTTGTAGAGGGTGCTTCCCAAGGTGCAACCGAGGCAGGATTTCAACACGTGGGCTTGGCTGCTGCTCCAACAATCTGACTTTCTTGGCAGTGCACACGTGAAAGATAGTAGTGTGGAGAGGATCCCCCTGAAGAAACTGCACTCAGATTATGGCTATTAGAAACATCAAATGGATCCTCCAAAACTCCATTTCAACTAAAAAAGCAGTGATACATTATTATTACATATATGTTAATAAATGCATTGACATAAAAATAACTTAATCTAAAAGTACTTAATTGTGATTAAACATCGATTTGGGTTTGTGTCTAGCCTAGTTCAAAAAGAAGCAAAATAAATATTTCACATCAAGCATTAATAAGACGTTAAATCATTGATAAAAGCTTAAATGGACAAATCAGAAATTTCAAACATTTGAATGTTGTAAGCCTTCTTTTTAATTTTTTTCTTTTGAAATATTGAAACATGTCCTTTATTAGCAATTATTCCATTTTCACAAATTGAAAGAGGAATCATAGCCTTCATAAATATATTGGTAAAATTGTGCTCAAAATACAAATTGCATAATTTGAGTAATAAATGTAAGATACAAAAGTCTATCAAATTTTATATTTTATGTTCCCAGTACACAGTTTGTTAGCTATACTTATGTATGCAAATATGTACAATTTAGAAACTTAATTTAATACTTAATGTACATTCTAAATAAAACATAAAGACTATAAGATGCATAACTTGAAGTTTTTTCCTAGTGGAATCATTATATATGGATCTGAAGCCAAACTAACTACGAACTTTGTTTTACAAGTATGAATCTCTATCTGTAGACACAGTTTTCACTGTATGTTCTGTAAGGTCATGATGGAACAAACAAGTCTTCCTGAAAAACAACTCAAAATAGTACCAGAGTTAGCAACATCCTTCTCAGTGACTTGGCCACTCAGTTTTTACTAAGTCAAGTTAAAGAACCTGAAATAACTGAATGTATCTCACTGCTCCATATTAAACATGTTGTTGATGAAATTATTAACTCAGAGAAGGTGTAAACTTTAATAGGCTTTATAAAAATTTATGCATGCCACATGTTGATAAAAATTAAATATACATTTCTCTGATCCTAAAATTATACTCAATTAACATGTTTACTATTTTTTCATTTATATTTTGTTGTTCTTAAGTTATAAAGCAAGAAAGGTAATGTAGCATGAGTTCACTTAAGGAGAATGAGATAAGCTGTATGAAAACCGCATAGCACTGGTATTTTTCTGGTATTTTTAGAAATAAATTCTGACTACTAAATTACATTTAAAAGTTCAAATCATAGTTGTTCTCAACTAGGAAAGCCTCAGGAAGATGTGACAATATCTCATATCCAAACACATTTTTAATGTTCTAAATGGTTCTATATTATAGGCATCTACAGAAAAAAGCTGGAAATGCTGCTAAATTGTATATACTGTGTACTATACTGTCCCAAAACAAGGAATCGCCCAGACCAAAAGATCAGGAAGTGTCAAGTTGTAAAAGTCTCTGAAGAAGCGCTCACAGTACTTGAGACATCAGCTTATGATATATAAGAGCTAGTGTCTAATATTTAATCTGTAATGTTGCGAACTAAAAAAAAAATAATATGTACATGTTGAGTATCTTTTTTAAAATTCCAAGGCTTCCGTGCAAGTTATAGACTATGAAAGACATTTCCTGTAGGTAAGTTCTCATTGACCTTGCATTACCCAGAGATCACATGATATTAGAAATAAAGTTATGCATTTTATCTTTAGAAAGCCATATTTGCTTCTCTTCAGCTATCTTGTGTTTTTAAAAGATGTTTGTGTGCATTCTCTCTCTCTCTTTCTCTCTCTCTCTCTCTCTCTCTCTCTCTCACACACACACACACACACACATACACACACACACACACACACACCAAAGGCTCTGTGGCTTCATCCAATAGAAGATAGAAGACTATTTCTTGGTCAGCCAAGAGTCTGATATGGCTGTTAGAACTGGTAGCTGTTTCTCTTCATTGGATCTGCTGCAGGTTGTACTTTCACCATCTCCAGGGGCTGAGAATGCATACTGTGAACCTAAGAATGAGAGGACACAATGAACTCTTGGAAACTTACTCTTCATTCTTCCTCATAATCAGCTGGTGAGAAGCAGTCATTTAAGAAATGAAGATTTAGCAAGTGATGCACAGACATATGTCATTGTTAGTGTCATGTTATATAAGATATAGTGTGTGTGTGTGTTTGTGTGTGTGTGTGTGAGCATGCACATAGATATCTTTCACTGCTGCAGTATAGTACACATATTCCATAATCAGATTTTAAAAATCTGTGTATTGTTGGACATGTGCTACATTCTAGAGACTCATAATAATGAATTTCTATTGTGGTTAAGCACCATGACATCTGGCAGATGACTCCTCTGAGCTAAAACACTCTGTACTTGAAGAAACCCAGAAGAGTATCCTGGAACATTTCTATAGTTTAGTTAGCATCAAAGTTTTTCAGAAACATTTGTATTTATGCGTTTTAGGCACATTTCATGTCAAGAAAATATTATACTGTAGTTTTCCTAATCAGTACCTCCAGTATAAAATTGTAGCAATTGCACTTAAACACAGATTAACAATAATATTGTGTCCTTTTTTATATGGAAAGTCTCATGGTTTGATTTTTCTTCCTCCACAATTCATGTGCTGGAGGCTTAGTTACAAGGCTGATAATACTAGGAGATGATGGGACTTGAAGATGCGTAGGAGGCCCCAGTAGAAGGTGCTTAGGTGACTGGGAACCCTGCCTTCCAAAGGAAACAGTGGTTTTCTATAGGGAGCTCTCGGAAGAGTAAGTATTTATGAGTCTGAGCTTGACCGCAGAGTCACTAGTTGGCATCTTATTTCAAAATGTAATTGTTCCCTCCTGCACAAGCTCCAGCTACTGTAGTCTACCTGGGCATGGCGTGGCTGTGGAGTGGCAGTGCTCCCAAAACCTGTTCAAGGCTGTTCTGACTTTTAGAACGTAAACTCTGGGCTAATCTTCTTAATACAGTAATTATGAATATTTGCGTCAGATATTTCCTCGTATCATTGAATAACAGATCCATATAGAAAATTCATACTCAGAAGTGAGCTTATTACTGTAAATACGAGCAAAAGTGTTGAATCAGCCTTGAAGTTGGATTTCTGCCAAAAGTTGAAAGAGTTTGGAGGGAAAGAGCTGGAAAAAGTCTGGAGTGCTTCGAGTGAAGTATTAAGAGTGACTCTAGTGAGGACTCAGAACATAACCCCAGACACTAGCCTCAGAAAAAAAGGGGAAAAAGGCCATACTTTGTTCTATCCACCCCTAACAGTGTGGAACACTGCAAATATTGTTGTTAAATAGCACAGCAGTGTGCACCTGCCTGCAAGGGTGAGGTCACGAGTCCAATTCCTGATACTAAAAGCAATAACAAAAACCACATGAAAATAGAATAATGGAAAATTGTATTTTGCAGAACGAAGTTTAAAACAATGAATCATCTAGGGGTAACTTTGGATTCTGGTATATTTCAAAGCTCTTAGAAAAATGACATTAAAATGTTTAAATATACAATTGTCCAAGTAAAATTTGTTTTGTCTTGATTTTTTGGACATAGATGCATAAATGAAAATGAACATAAATAATGGATTATGCAATGACTTTAACATTTATCCCACAAAGACAAAACCATATTTTACAGTGTTTTGTGGTTATAGTATGTCTATCTATTCCAGTATCACTGCTATCCTTTCAAACTTGTCTTTTTAAACATAGCTTCTTCGCGATCACTAATTTATTATTTTTCACTATGTCAGACATTTTTTGTCTGGAGCAAACGCTCTTATATTTTACTTAATAGTCAACTGTCCTTTCAATATTATCTCTCAGAATGGAAGAATAGATGTTTAACCTTTTTATAGAACAAATGTGTCTAATAAAATAAAAACATAAATGTGATTATACTGTTATTAAACAACTTGTAGTTTCAAGGGAACAAATTAAACTTCAAAATCCATTTGCTTTTCCACAGTGATATTTCATTTTCTTCCAGCCAGTGTCTTGGTTTGGGCAGCTACCTTCGCTGCAATCACAGTGGATCATAGAGATGTTGACGGTGTATCTGTACATTATAATGGTGCCATGGGGAGAGCCATCATTTTTGATAAATGCTCCAAATTCACTGTATTTCCCTCAAACTTACCTTAAATTTTCTTTTGTACACAGACATAATGCATTTATTTTACCTCATTTAATCTAAAGAATTGGTTTGTTCATTTTCTGTGTATTGTTTTTAGCTAGACAAATACTCATAGTAAAATACATTAATACTAGATTACATTTATATTTGTAAGACTAAATAAATCTTCATGTCTTTCTTAAGCCTCTTTGAAGTGTGTTTCTATCAGGTGTTTTCTTTCCTGAACATTTGTTAAATTTGCCATCCTTAGTATTTTCTTTATGATTATTATTTTCTGGAGAAAGCACATTATCTTGAAAGAGAATATACAACCCAAAGGGTGCATTTATCATTGTTCCCCAAAAATCAATGAACATTCAGGCAGTAAATATAATAAATATCTATTATGAACACTTTCTTATTATAAATGCTTCTATACTTCAACCATCTTAATCAAATATTTTTTCATTAACTTCATTTTTTTCATTCATTCAAGAATATGCCAACTACATGGCATATTCTTGCTGGTACGTTCCTTCCTTCATACTATAGTAGCAAAGCTCACGGTGTGAATTTCTGTGTCTGGAAACTTATTTATTTTTTTAATTTTTATTTATTTATTTATGTGTGTGTGTGTGTGTGTGTGTGTGTGTGTGTGTGTGGCCAGCTCAGCCCACCAGGGGGCGGGCTGGCTGGCATGTGGTGCTGGAGGATTGAACCGCGGTCCCTGTGCTTGGCTAAGCTTATTCTAAGTAGGTGCTTTAGACCACTGAGCCATCCCTCCAGCCCCTGGAAACTTATGTGTTGAAATCCTCACTGCAATCACTATGGTATTACCAAGTTGAGGCTGCAGCAGGTGAGTAGATCGCTTGTCAGTAGTATTAGTGCTCTTATAAAATGAGACTCAAAGGATCTTAGCTATGCCTTTCACCTTGTGGAGACATTTTAAAAACATGACATTTATGTATCTAGATGCCAGATTTGTTCTTTTCTTGATCTTGGATGTCTCACACACCAGAACTGAAATACATTTACATTCTTTACAAGCTACCCAGTTTATAATGCTGTGTAAGAATGCAAGTGGACCAACACATTAGATCAAAGTTTGCAGGCTATGATAGTTTATCATCATTATTTACAGCATTCACTCATCAAATGACACAGTTAAAGTTTTTTTTTTTTTTTTCGATGAACCATTTTCTTTTGCTGTATCCATTTTGGAATTATGACATTGCTGCCACTTTCATTCTTTAAAGTTATCGTTGGTAAAATTGTTCATTTCTTCTTTATTGTATAGAAAAAAGTGGAATTGTCATGTTGTAAGCTATAAACATGTTTATCGTTAGTAGCAATACCAAATAGTGTTTCAAAGTAAGTAGATGCCAAAATACTCCCCGCTGCACCTCAGATGTCTGACTGTTTGGCATGAAATGCCTAGAGATCAAACAGTGAGCTCGGGAGAGTTCAGGGTGGTATGTCTACAGACTGAACTGTTCCTAGAAAGTGAGCGGATCTACCTTGCATTTATGTTTCCCTTCTATTACTTTTAATTCTCACTGAGGAAATGGTTCATAATTCCTATATACAAATGTTTCTAAATTACTATTTTTGGGAGACTAAAGTGATATTTGTGATGAAAGTCACTGGGTTACATTAAAAATGTATTAAACTGCTATCCAAGGATACAGCTAAAATTTCCATATTAAATACATTAAACCATTTTTGGGCCTGAAAATATTGTTTTTTTATTTTTATATTTTTCTTTGGAGAGAGTCTTACCACCTAGTTTTAGGCTTCTCTTGAACTCACTAGGTAGTCAACCTGGATTGAACTCATAGAAATCTTTCTTCCTTAGGTTCCCACGTGCTTGGAGTTACAGGCAAATACCAACATGCCTGGCTTCAGAATATTTGATATAACTTGTTATCGACTATACAGACATTTTAGTTATTTAATTATAAGTTATATTTTCTTACAATAAAAGAGGTAACTATTAAAATAGTGTTTTTCTAAGCACTAGGAACTGGGTATTTTAAACAGTAGATTTGTGGAAGAAAATATTTCTTCATTTGAGTAAAAGTATAGGAGAAGCTTTTCCAATTTAAGTTGTCTGCTGTCTGAGCCACAATCTTAACTGACCTCAGGTGTAATTGTGTCATTGTGTGTGACAACTTTTTAGGATTTAACTCAGCACATGAGAAACATGGTGACTTTATATTATCTAGCTACACGTGCCTTCAACATTTCTTTCTTTATCTGTACTATAAATATGTGGCTGCACGGCACTTGCATGGCCTTGAGATATATGTGTAAGTGATTTGTGCTGAGGAGAAATGTTGCTCTTCAGACGTAGAACATTTATCTCAAAAGAATTTGGATCAAAAATGAAAGTGTTGAACCATTAATAGTCAACCTTAGCCGGTCTTCAGTGGAGATCATCTCACTTGTGGGCTAGGAAAGGAGGCAGGCACTGTAATATCTAAGGTCTGTGCCATGAATGGTGAAGACAGAAATGACTGGGAGAATAGGTAGGGATGTGCTGTTTGAGAAACTCCCATGAAATCCAGAGCAGTAGGAGCAGGCGCGAGGATGAACATAAAGCTGTCCCTTCTATGACAATGTTCTGTGACAGCAAGAAAACTTTGCTAGACAAGAGGCTCAGGATGAGTAATTTCACAGCTGATTCCCATAGTTATTAGCCCTGGAAAGGAAGAAGAGGTGGGCTATGAATGGAGCACAGAGAAAAGAACAGTGGGTACTGTTAAGCACTTCTGTTCACAAAATGAATTTATACTTATATCACTGGCAGAATTTGTGATGTTGATATAGGTAAAAGAAACTCCCAACCTGCTGGATGTCTGCTGTCAGTGCAAATGAATTTTAATTCTAATGAATTTCAGAAACAATGGAGGTCAATATTGGAATATTTTACTGGGGGGAAAGAAAGCTTCTGTATGAGGAGGGACAGAAGAGGACCTGAGTGGGTTTGCCAAGGACCTTGCTTTTTTCTAGGGAGTTTTAAAAAGCAAATCCACAAGTTGAAGCAGGTTCCAGGTAGGAAAAATGGCAAATATTAGCTGGGCATGAGGTGGAACAAAACTAGGGTCAACCAATATGATTGCTAGTAAAATTTCTCAGGAAACATTGATTAAATTAGGATCAAATGGGGAAGAAAATCACATAGCAAGTGGAAATGTATATAGAACAGAGGCTCTCCCTGTAGGAAGTTCAGTTAGTGGCACTTCCTGGTTCTCTCAAGGAGCTAGAGACCAACTTGGATGATCAAACTCTGATATTTACCCTTCGGAAATATATGCGTGCCTTTGTTTTATCTTTTGTCTTGAGGCCTGGCCCACAGCAGAAGAGCCTATTTTCCCCACAGTTGCAAGGCATCTCATCTTCTTCACTGGCTCCTTGGAAGGCCTAACCATATCTGACTGTCTATAATATTTCTGTTTAACTCAGGTACCCACAGGAGACAGATCATTATGTAACATAGAATAATATAGGTAATTTCCTGTTGATGTTATGAGAGGTAGGCTGACAAAAATGAAAGTACACAAGAGCTAGATTCAAACATGTTGGGTTAATACCAAGACTGCCAATAGTTTATCCAATTACTGTATTCTTTACATGGAAAGAATCACATAAATTTGATATGGACTTGTGTTATGTTAAAGGCAATAGTAAGTTTAAGTATTCTGACACATGACCTTAATGAAGCCTAATACTATTCTATATTGGTATTATTATTTTTTAAATTTATTTATTTGTGCGTGCATGTGTGTGTGTGTGTGTGTGTGTGTGTGTGGCCAGCTCAGCCCACCAGGGGGCGGGGCTGGCTGGCATGTGGTGCTGGGGGATTGAACCGTGGTCCCTGAGCTTTGCTAAGCTTGTTCTAAGTAGGTGCTTTAGACCACTGAGCCATCTCACCAGCCCTATATTGGTATCATTATCCTCTACTAGGCATTGGCAGAGTTTTGTACATAGTTTTAAAAAATTAATTTCACAACATTCCCATGAGGCAATTTTGCTTATTACCCAGTTATTTAGAGGCATTATTATATAGTAACATTTTGGTCAGTGAGAGCCAGCAATAATCATTCTGTAAGAACAAAAAGAAATGATATGAATTCATAGCTGTTGGAATACATAGTGCATTGTTTTTCTCTTGTGCTTGTGATCATTCAGATGTGAAAAGAAAAGTAAAATGCTGCCAGTAGTGTTACAGAAACATAGCACATATAGTTATGTGCAGTACTGCATAATACTTGGTAACACTGTAAACACTATGCTGCAGTGAGTTGGAGGTAACCTCATGCACATGCGCTCCAGGAGTCTGGGTTGCTTCCTGTTTCCCTTCATACTCATTTCACACCACTGACTTTAGGCCTGTAGCAAGGTATAACCATCACAGTGGAAGGAGGTGGTGGAGGACAGTTGTTCTCCCTCATGTGCAGGAAGCAGAGAGAGAACAAAAGAGGCCAGACTGGAATGTTCTGGAACTAAACCCACTCTCCAGGGTCACACCTCCCATGGCTTTCTCCCTTCAACCAGGCCTCAGTACCTTCATTTCCTCTACCTCCTAATAACATAGTTAAACTGTGAATCTATCATTGAATTAGTCAGTTCATCAAATTTTTTACCTTCATGATCCAATCGTTTCCCAAAAGACCCACCTCTGAACATATGCACTTTTGAGGGAACCCATTAATTATGGAAATATATATAGTTTTGGTTTAGATAAAAATGTATTAAACATATTTTATATATGTAACATGTCGCCTAGGTCTATAGTATAGTGCACCGTCAAGGTTTGGGTAAGTTCATTTTATTATATTTGCACAAGAACAAAACAGTTTCTCAAAAGCTACATGATACTGTGCAAAAAAAGAAAACAAATGAATCTCCAAGTGGTTTTTAGATGCTGCACTTAAATCCTCTATGTGAGAAATAAGAGCATTTGAAACTAAAATTCAAATTCTATGGATCTTATGTGATTAGTAAACAATAGCTAAGCAAAAAAGCAATTCCAATGAGGACACACATTTATGCACAAGAGTTCCCCTTTTATTATTTTATTCTTTTCATTCACTTTATTGAAAATCAATAATTACATATCATATTAAAGTTGTAGACAAATATTGAAATGTGAAAGATACAAGATTTTTAGAGAAATATTTCTGAAATGAATACATCTCATGAGATTAATAATAGATTGCATGTTGTAAGTAAATTATTTACAAACTTAAATGAATATAGCAATAAAAATTGCCTAAAATAAAAATAAAGAATTTACAGATAAGTCATATAATAGTTCACTCTGTGTAAAAATCAAGAAACTTATATTCATATAATTAGAAGTCTCAAGGTAGAAAGAGGTAGGCAATAAATATTTAAAGATTTAAAATTTCTGAATTTAGTTGAACTTATAGCACCACATTTCCAAGAAAAATTAATCTTTTACACAAGAAATTTGAATAAAATCATACCCAGATACACAAAAATGAAATTGTCCAAAACTTGTGAAGAAAAAAATTATTCAATCATACACATAAAAAATTAGCTATG
>NW_004524751.1:3869512-3873794 GCF_000260255.1 Octodon degus
ATTGACTTTGTATTACTTCTTCCCTGTCTTTTATACACACACACACACACACACACACACACACACACAAATATGTATATAGCCCGACATAAGATTTATTTTATTTTCTTTCTTTTTTTTCTTTTTCTTTTTCTTTTTTTATACCTAGGGATTGAGCTCATGACCTTGCACTTGCCAGGCAAACAGCTCCTTTGGTTATTAAGAAATCTAGCTAAAGTATCATAGAACAAAGGAAAATGGAAATAAACTCACCTAACTGAAACTAAATCCCCCAGATTCCAGTGGTCAGGACAACTATGGACAGCTATGTTAAGAACTGTGGATCCCATCACAACTCCACCTTGCTCTTATCTTCTCTCCCTTCTCTGTGTTAGTCCCTCAAGGTTCTCTCAAGGACACCCGAACCTCAGCCAATATCAGTCACGCTTTATGCTCTATGGCTCTATAGGAAACTTACATCTCGTTCTCTTAAAAGCTCTGTTTAAATAGCGTGAGGCCGGCTTCTGATTGGGCCAGACTGGGTTAATGTGTTCACCCTACAGTAATGTCAGATGGAAACAGTGGGCCGAAGAAGCAACCCAAGTAAGCTTCCTGAGTGTGGGGAAGAAGAGACACTTTTATTATTACAAAGGTGAGTTTTTGTGGTGAGACAGAGCCTGGTGATTTCTAAGATGGCTTTGAATTCTAGAAAATTATAGAAGCTTTCTTTTAGTCTATCATCCTTTTAGATATTTTAAATAACTTAATACTAATGATTTTAGCTGTATTTGACAAATTTGGAAACGTTTTGTATATTATCTATAGCACCCTTACAGAAAGAGCTTAAACAAGATGATGATTTCAGATTAGACTATAGGTAAGGAAATTGAAGATCTTTTGAAAGGAAAAGAAGTCTCAACTCTTCACAAAAGCTTACTTAAATGATTTTCTTGATTATTTCTATCTTTTAAAAAGGTACATATTACATGATAATTGTTCTTTTAACTACTGACACAATTAATTGCTAATGCATGAAAAATATAATTTACGATTTCACGTGGCATGCGCTTAGGCACCTGCATAGCAATTACTCTGTGACATTTTTGTCTGCACTATAAAGCATCACACATCCTCCCTTTCATCAGTTGAAAATTGAAGCAAAGAGGTTCACTCCTTGGGGAACACCTGCCCTGATCTTATCTGATAGAATGAAAATATGATTGCCTTCCTGACACTATAAATTATACTTTCCCAACTCTGGGACCCTGGTGCAATAGAAATCTACACCATTAGTGTGACTCTTCTGCTTTATAGGAAGTTGTTTTACCTTTACAGTACTTAAATAGAAAATCTTTCTGCTCTTTTTTATCTCAATTATATAGCAATTGAGTATCACAAAGGAGCATTTCTTATGAAATATGCAATAGAACATTTCTCCCTATTGTAAGGACTAACATAAGGATCTTATTCAAGAGGGAGTGGATATCAAAACGAACACTGAAGGAACCTGTATCAATCTTTTCCTTGAAATAAGCAGTTAAATGCCTGTCTGGAGAGAACTTTTTCTCTGACTTTTTTCTATTTACAATGAATTGGAAACACAAACAGCCAGTACCTGCCACTGCCATGGAAGCTAAGTGAAATCCTTGTTTGTGTAGTCTCTGTAGACATTTTCCTGCCAAAGGTTATTTCTCCACTATTCTTGTTGTACCCCATGACCTCAGATTCTTTTGGATGAAGTTCTTATTCTCTTATCTTGTTTTTCTCCTAACTGATAGCTTTCAACTTTTTATATTTTAAAAAATCTTTTTCCTTTCTTTTTGTAATGTGGCTTGCTTTTTTCCCTTCTAGTCATTAATTTTTTTTTTCCGGAAGTAAAAAGAAAAAAATAAAATGTTTCTTCTACACCTTAAAATACTTTCCTATCAAACTGCTCTTGAAAACCCTATTTTTCAATGACAGAATTGCAGAATAAACCTACGGTTAATACCTTATTTACACAAACTGAAGGCTGTTATATCAGTGTTTGGCGACCTTGAAACTGTATTGTGCACAGTGCCCTTTTTATAACCTTAATTACTGGGGAATACAGAGCTTTAAAGAAAGACTAACATTTCACTTTAACATCCACAATAATCTATTATAAAGCCAGCTAAGCCAGTCCCCAAATACAGAGAAATGTTATTACATGCTCAGCTAGCTGTCAAGGGGGCATGAGTCAGTGGCTTACAGTTATCAAAAGTAACAAGGTTGTTCAGAATTGCCTCCAACAAAGCCAGCCAGCTTATGGAAGGATTAAGCTCTCTTTGATTAGAACAACTGGAACATGTCCTACCCCTTTAATTAGCATTCCTGTTAGCTAGGTGGAGGCTGCTAATTTGACACTACATTACACATCTCAAGAACTGGTTGGGTGTTTTGTCCCACTCAGAGTATATACTTCCACATGAACTAAAATTTGAGCTGCTGAAGGATTTATGTTCAAAATCCTATAAAATCTCAAGGGCATTAGGCCTCTAATAGACAAAATGTAATAACACTCCAATATAATATGTGGCAGGAGACTTAGTTAGCCTTTAGGCATAATATATTACCCTCAGGCCATGCTCTTTTTGCTTCTATCTTTGGGAACAAAAAGTTTTATGTCAGCCTTATTGATATTTTACAGGTTTACATTTTAATTCATACCTTAAGGCAATTCATGGAGAAGACCTGTACGTATGCTGCTGAATTACTTAGCTAGTAAGTAAATATAAATTTTCAGCGACTATACTATACACAGCAGGCCAGCATCTACATGAAATGGAAGAAGGAATGAGCAGGTTTCGTTCCTCAAAGAGCAAATAATCTTCCTAAAAATGAATTTAAGCACAAATATGTCCTTCGCTCAATTTACAGCTGTCTCTACTCTCACTGTTCTACTTCCATGCAGGCATGCTTGTTTTCTGTTTATTTTTATGTACTTCCTCTTTTTCAAAATCTTATTTATTTACTTCCCCTTTTATGGCCCATACCCTTTTAAATGGGTTAATAATGAATGGAGATTTCACATTTTGAAATCACCCAGTATTTCTGCTGTTTAAATTACACAACAAAAATAGCAAAAGAAGCTACTTGTGGAAATGAAAACTATGTTACTTTCTATAGTTCACCATATGATCTGGAAATAGAAATACTAAGATTATAAAAAAGAATGAAACAACTAAATGGATAAGAGACAAACTTAATAAAATACTGTCTTCTTTAATACCTTCTTCTCTGCAATAGGTTCATATCACATTTTGCTTATTTACAAAAGAAAAGTTCATATTTTCCTTTTAAATATTACAATTAAAATTTAAATTTCATATATTTTCAAGTAATTTTTAGAGAATCATATATCAATGAAAGACTATTGTATATTTTAATGTGTGAAAAAACTAAGTATCCTGGTGCCTACACCTGTACATTAATCATTCAAACATTTTATGATTGGCAAATGGCAAAAAAAGACAATAGAAAATTCAAATTAAATTCATCCTATGTTCAAAAAAAGAGAATGTAACATTAATACATAGTTAGAGTCACTTTGCCTAATTTTCAATCCAAACAAAAGTTTACTATTTCCACTTTAATTACCATTTGTGTGTGTGTGTGTGTGTGTGTGTGTGTGTGTGTGTGTGTGGTTATGTTTGCAATGATTTCTGTGTTTGGCTAGAGATCAGGGAGGCAGTATATTATTTTATTTAGGATGATCAAATTTAACTATTATTTCCTGAGAATTTCTTTTTTATGAAGTCGAAGGTGAAGTCCTAACCTCAGTAGAAAGAGATGGGGGATTGGAAATTTGATGAGAAAAGCAGAAGTCTGAAGAGGCTATTGAAGACAATAGAAGGTGAAGCACAGGCCTGACTGCCTCGAGAGTCTAGACTCCCACTCCTTAGCTTCTCTTCCCACAGCTCTTATTGTGTCAGAAGTACACAAAGATAGACCGAAAGGAATAGGTTGTCCATTTATGATTAGATTAAAGCCTAATCAATTCAAGAAAACCATAAGATCAAATTTATTTTCTGATAAGAAAGCAAACTTCAACAATTTTAATAAGTGTCTGTTTTTGATATTTGAAGAATATGCAGAATATGTGGACCTTTCTTCACTATGCTATGAGAAGCACACCTGTTTCATTTTATGCTTCTGCCTCTGTCTTCACTTAAAACTGCCTTCGACAGAGAAGTCATATTATTATTGAAGCTACATGCTCAAATGGAATTTTCCTTATGTTCGCTTTGTTTCTAATTTTTAATGAAAATAATAATATAACTCA
>NW_004524751.1:3874619-3877619 GCF_000260255.1 Octodon degus
TCCTTCATGATAGTATAAGTTTTGCATTTATTATGTAGTGAATTGTTAAGATGTCTTTCATTTTTTAAAATCTTTTATTCATTTTAATGAGAAAAAGATAAAATAGCAATTAAAAGGTTTCAAAACAGGTTAGTATGACAGTTACAATATTTAATACATTGCATATTGTCTTCATAGTAGTTATTCATAGGACAAGATGTAGACATGATATATTGTCTAAACAATATTAGTACAAACCTTTCTTCTCATTGAACTAAGAGAAGGCTGCATATCTATCCTACCTTATATATACAAATTTTTTTCAACACAAAATGGTTCTTTACTTATATCCTTTTTTCTTTCTTTCTTTCTTTCTTTCTTTCTTTCTTTCTTTCTTTCTTTCTTTCTTTCTTTCTTTCTTTTCTCTTTGTTTTGTTCGTGATAGGTGCTCCTCTGCAGTTAGAGAATCTATATTTGGAGAAGTCATTAAAGGAACTTTACATACTTGAAGCCAATGACTTTCATTATTATTTCCACTGACTGTCTCATACGTTCAGTAATTAGCCCTTGATCTGTAATAGATTGGCTACCCAGGACATAGTTGAATAAAATGTTACTGCATGATAAGAAAGACATGCCCTACAGAGTAACTTTCTTAATATTAGAATTTTATCATTCCTGCAGTATTATATGCCTTATAATCGGCCTATGAACTATTTTTGAATACTATAAATGAATTATCAAATACAATTAGATGAAACAAGGATTAATGGATCAATATACCAGATCTAACTAAAACTAACCAATTCTATGAAAAATGTGGATGTTGGGCCTGGGGAGGTATCTCAGTAGAATAAGCACTTGCCTGGCAAGCGAAAGGGCCTGAGTTCAATCCCCAGTTAAAAAAAAAAAAAAGAAAGAAAGAAAGAAAGAAAGAGAAAAAGAAGAAGGAAAAGAAAAATGTGGATGTCATAGTCTTTGCAAACAGAGATAGTAGATTGTTGTTCATAATCAAGGGTCTGAGTATTATTATTTCAGGACAATATTTCCTTTTTTAAAAAGATGTCATCACTTACACCAATAGTAAGTCCCTCAATGTCCTTAGATGCCTAGTTATTTCAAGAAGCCCACAGCACAAAACCAGACTGAGGTAGAGGCATGAGGGCTGATGGCTTCCCAAGACAAGTTTATACTGTGTGGGTCTTTCACATGAATGTGTTCACTTTCTCTGTGTTCTCAACATTTACTTAGAGGAGACACTGGGAGCTCCTCAGACCGGGGAGGAAAGGACCACTGCTTGCTTTCAGTGAATAAATATATTCATTTAAAAAAAATAAAAGAGATGTCATCACTTACAAATTTGCTTTATATATTAAGCAGTTTTAGTTATACTTTGGCATAATATCTAGTCAAGTAAATGTTTTAAATATACTTTATGCTATTTAAGATACTTGGTTATTCTAAGACTTACAGTATCAGCATATAAAGTTGACTCAGTAGTCTTTTATTGCTAACAGGGAAAGATGGACGTTTTGGAAGATCAGCTATCAAACTTGCTTTATGCATGTGTCCTCTACGTACTACTTAAATAATACTGTTTGGCTACTTATGAAACAATACTCTCTTAAAAAACAACAGATCTAGTGAGTTCTTTCTTTTTCTCTCTTGGCAATTAAAATTTTATTATGCACAAAATTCACTGTTCTGATTTGCTTTTGAATTTTCCTCTACCTGATATGCAGCCTCAGAGGACAAAATTATATGCTATCATGCTTCAGGCATGCCAGTCTTTCTCTGCTCATTTCCTGAAAATTGATTTCATTAACACATGGAATATGTATTTTATAAATTTTAGATTTTCACAAGACTGTGGTTATTGTCCTCTGATTGAATGTTATGGGAATTCTAGTTTAGTCACTTTCTAGATTCATGATCTCAGACCACAGAGCTATGATCTCATTGTGCTTGAATGTTCACCTGTAAATGTAAATAGCAGATCATGACGTTTAATATGATAATGTTTGCTCAGTAACTAGCATTATTTTCAAATCACATAAGTAATCTCTACAATTGGACTACATGTTCTGTGAAGGCCAAGTCAGAGATCCAGTGAATGAGTATAGACTAAAGTCCCTTCTGGGAAAAAATGTGAATTAATGTAGAAAGACTACTCAACTATTTTTTTTTAAAAAGGAATAAAACATCTTTCATTAACAACTGTATTCAGGGGCTTTAGAATTTTCTTCTAAACCAGAGAAGACCATGAGTTGGAAATACTACCTCCAATTGATGGAGGAAAAAGCTGAAATCTAGCTCATCCAAGAAAACACATGGCATTGATAATTGCATGCTTCTGGAGTATCTTTATTCTTTCAGGAATATTTAGAAAGTCATTTTTCTTGTCTCTATGGACTTACAAACATGTTCTAAATACTTGAAAGATGAGAAGAAGCACTCCAATATCTAAGTTAACCCATAAAAGAACGTATTTCTGAATTACTATTTCAGAAAGGATTACACACTTTTTGATGTAGGTTTTTTTTTTTGGAACTGGGGATTGAACTCAGGTCCTTGTACTTGCCAGGGAAGCGCTTATTCCACTGAGCCATCTCCCCGGCCCCTTGATGTAGTTTTTAATCATAGCTATTAATGAAATCACTTCTCTCAGAAGAAGTCTTTAAAAAATAATTGTCCTTCAAATAACAGAATTGCTGAAAATATAGGCATTCCCAAAATAATAATTTATACGCATCTTCTAGAATGTTCCTTAAGAGCTATTAAAAAATATCAATAGTACACAATCAGGCATTTCACACTTTATGAAATAAAAAAGACTGCCAATCTTAGCTATGACATGTAAAGAGTTAGGAGGTTTTCACTTCCATTACTACAAAATGAAAATCAGTATTTTTTTCTTTGATCTGTTTTCTTTGAGGTAGCAAAGCAAACCCAACAATCTAAAATTTTGAGAAAAAGGTAGATCTGTAGAGTTGTAGTCATGCTATCTAGATTGGAAGTAGC
>NW_004524751.1:3878269-3879597 GCF_000260255.1 Octodon degus
GATGAAAAAAGGAAGAGAACAGAAAACATTCCAATAATATTTTATGAGAATATTGCATCAATAGGCTCAGCACCTCTCTATGGTTTCATCTCTTGAAGATCCATAGAACTCCCCCTCATAAGATAATTTAGGAAACTTGCTTCTACACAAGTTTGTTTTGACACCTTTAAGAGATACTCAGATAAGCCATACTGTAGCCTTAAGACAGAAGCACACACAAAAAAGTAATTTTCAGCTTTAAAACTATATTGTGCACTTCCAATCTCATGCCTGAATGACATGTTAAACACATTCCAGTAAAAAGTACATTGTAGAATAAATATCTGCAAGACACATAATCATTCTAGATCATCCTTAGAAAAGCACACAGTCCATAGGGATAAGAAAAATGGATAGTAGCGTATCTTAAAGTGTAACAGAAAGGTAAAACAGAAACAAGTAAAGATCAGGTCAGTACAAAAACTTGATAATTGTGAGGAAAAAATGGTGGAAGTAGAAGGGAACAGGGCAGAAGAGATATTTGTTGAATAAGTAACTAAGAAGTCCTTTCAATTATTTATGGAAAACAAACTACAGATTTAGGAGACTCCAATGTTACCAAACAGCATAAATATTTGAGACGAGCAAAGAAAAATAAGTTAAAAATATTTTTCTTTATAAAGTTCAACCAACTCATAAATGTCTAGTCCTATTGTCCAAGAAAACAAAAACAAAAAGGTGATTTATCAACATCACAAGTAAATGGTCAGCAACATTAGTCCAAGAGTATAAACTGAAAGATTTTATTAAAGAATACTATAAATAATTCTGTGCTCACAAATTAATGTGTTAAATGATACAGACCTCTTTCTTTAAAGGTATAAACTAACAGAAAAGTACCAAGTTTTATTTGTTTGGTAAAAAAAAGCAGTGTAAAAATAGTCAATACATTGTATACTGTTATCTTCAAAGTAGTTGCTCAGAATACAAGATAAAGGGATAAAATTTTCTTCAGATGATCTTAGCAAAACCTTTTATTTTAAATGAACTAAGAGAAACTAGCAGTGTAGCTGTCTTGTACTTTGTTTTTCCTTTTCCTTTCCTTGTATCCCCTACTTCAGGCCCTAGTTACTTTCTCCTTTTAAGCAATTTATTCCTATTTCAATATCTATCTACTTAAGAATAAATCTTAACAAAGGAATTAAAAGATGTATACTTTGAAATTTACTCCATGAAAAAAGATCAAAAAGGATACCAGAAAATGGAAAGATGTATTTAGCTTATGAGTAGGAAGAATAAAACATACTTCCCAAATTGTTATTCAGAATAATGCAATCCCAATTTTAATA
>NW_004524751.1:3883212-3886882 GCF_000260255.1 Octodon degus
GATTCTTTACTGCAGATGTTATTAATTCAGGGATTTCTTTTTTTATTTCCAATCTGAGTTTCTCTATACCTTTCTGCAGCTGTTTCTTTATTTCAGAACCTGTTGATTCATTGCTCTCAGCTGTGTGATACCCAATTTGTTCTGTGTTAGTGTCCTCTGCACGTGTTACAGGTGGTGTTGGGTTCTGAGTTTGCATTTTGTTCCTTCTCATCATTTTGTGTAGCACTATCTTCTGATCTTTGTTGTAGATCTTCATTGTAGTTATAACCTTAGCACATACTGAAGTTCAGGTGCAGATCTACAAAGTTTGGATTTATCCAGCTGTACCTGTCTTGGGTCTGGCTGCTGTGCTCAGCTCCTTTCTGCTGCTTCCCTTTTGGGTAAACTTGTTATGCCCCTCTGGCAAGATTTTCTGCTCCTGGACTAGCTGGTTGGTTCTATCCTCTACCCTCTCTGCAGGGATTGCAGCTGCAGGGTTACTTCCCAGGCCTGTATGCAGGCCTGAGCTGAGTCTGGAGGGGACAATGTGGAGTAGGGGGGAGAGGCAGCTCTCCCACACACTCCCGGACCTTGGCTATGACTGGGTCTGGGGGTTCCTGGAACGTGGCACAAATTCCTACAGGTTGGGCTGGTTGGGGGAGGTGCTGCAGAGTCGTGGATGGCATCCCAAGGGGGAGGAAGAGGGTCTCACCCACGCTGCACCTGGGCTGGGACCAGTAGTAGGTCCTGCTGGCGCAGGGTAGCAGGAAGCTCTGGCACACACTCACCAGACCTGGGCTAGGGCTGGGTCTGAGGGTTCCCGGAACGTGGCAGAAATTCAGAGACCATATTTTTAAAGACCCAATTCAAAAATGAGGATCTGAAATAGACACTTCTTAGAAGTAGAAGTACGTATAACAAATAAATGTATGAAAAAGATGTTTAACATCACCCATCATTTGATAGATGCAAATTAAAACAATGCTGAGATCATTTCTCTCTAGAAAGAATAACAATAATTAAAAAAAAGTCAACCAACAGCTAATGCTGATGAGGCTGGCAAAAAAGGACCCTTTTCCATTGTGGGTAGGAGTATATAATTGAGCAACCACAGTGGAAATATGTGTGAAATTCTTCAAAACCTAGGATCAGAGGTACCATAGATCAGATATTCTTTCTGGGCATTTTCTAGAAGAATTGAAAACATCATACCACAGTTATATAATTGTACTCATGTTTATAGCAGTATAATTTGTAATAGTTATATCTTGGAAACAACTGAAATGCTCATCAAATGAAAATAAAAACAGACTTTTTTCATATACTGAAATATATCAGCTATAAAGAAGGATAAACTGGAGACTTTTGTAGGTAAATGGATGTACCTGTAGAACACTGTCTAAAGTGAAATAAATTGGAGAAATATGTAATATAATCATTACATCATTTCCTTGGAGTGACAAGTCAAAAGTGCAAATAAGGACTATATTGTATAATAGGCATTGTAAAATAGGAAGAAATCATTCAAAAGAAAAAGAAACCAGTGAGAGGGATGGGGAAATGAAGGAGGAGAAAAGAAAGGAATGATGAAAGGAGGATAAAATGGAAATAATGTGTTGGAAATAAGGAGGAGAAGAGGGGTTGAAGGGAGGGAAAGGGATTCTAAAAACAAAAGGAATTAAGATCTGTGAAATGCAGGTGCAAATTCTATGATGTTGCAATCATTATGACTGTCTAAATTGTACCAATAAACTAGCAAAATTCCTGAATGAAAAATGAAAATAGAGAATATTAGACATTTTACCTTGGTCAGCTAAACAGTCACACATCCATTTCATAGAATGTTACTCAGTGGTAAAAAATAATGAAGTATTGACAAAGGCAACATTTTTGAATCTCCAGAGAAATTTCCTCAGTGAAAAATGCAACAGCAAAATGTTACATACTTAATGATTTTATTTGCATAACATACCAGGGACAATAAAATTACAGAAGTGGAAAACAGGTTAGCATTACTAGAGGTTATGGAGGGATAGTGAACAGCAAAGGAAGGAGTAAAGCGACATGAGGGGTATTCATCGTGATAGTAATATTCTGCATCTTAACTGTAGCAACATTAGTGTTGTGGAAGTGAGGCTGTGCTACAGTTCTGCAAGATATCAGCCCTGGAGGAAGGAAGCCTGATCCTAGCATGGGAGAACTAGCTGCCAAAGAGAGAAGACAGCAAAAGACGGAAGAAACCAGAAGATAGCATTGCACCAAGTGTGATTTATTAGGAGCCTTCAGACAGGAGTGCAGGTAAGAGAATCCCTGTATTGTCTGTGAAGAGGAAAGTGCTTCCATGCCCAGCTGAACAGTGCAGGGGTCCTTGGCTTACTAGAATGTAATTAGGTTTTGCAAACATTATTAACACACAAATGTCAGTTAAGAAATAGTTTTGGTGGTGTTACTGGCTGCCACAACACATTTGTGTATCTTAACATTGGCAGGCAGGGGCTTATGCCACTGAGCTATCTCCCCGGTCCTGTCTTACCAGTGCTAGTCTAGGAGGTCTTGAAATATGTTTCAGGGTTACCTTGCAGGCAAAGTGGAGGTTATGGCCAAGATAGCTGCGGTAAAACTGAATTCCTGCAATATGAAGAGATTTCTTTAAAATGTTGCATATAAAACTACCATTATTTCAAAATAAAAAACTTAAACCACAAACAACAAAAATAAAGAAAATGTTAGTGACTTCACACTTTTAAGGATTTGCTTTTGACAGAAAGATTTGCCTCTGAAAGCCTACAAATACCCTAACAGCAAGGTGTGACGCTTCTTCTCACTGACTGACCTATGTATCTTTGGAAAAATATGGAGTCAGAGAGAGGAAAAGAAAAATGTGTGGAGAATAAATTTTGTGGACTTCTAGACACATGTGTTTCCCTCAGGAATACAAGTCAACAACTACAATTGAGCATTTAGCAAGTGAACTGCAGGAGGCCAGATCAGACTTCTAGCTTTTGCCAAGAGCTGACTAAGAAGCACGTGGAGGAGAAAAGAGTAATCCATGAAAAGAATCAGGCATGTTACTCTATACACTTCTGATTCATATAGACACAGATGGCCTTGTGCTCAAGTACTTACTGTTTGTGTGCACACTTCCCTGCAATAAAGGAGCAATGGTAAACCCTCATGATGATGTCCTGCTTTCCATACCTCACTCTGAAAAAATGAAGCAGGGTTATTGGATGAAAGCCTGAGATAAGGACTGAGGGAAAATTTTACAAAATAAGCATAGATGGGGTCACAAGTAGCAGGAAGTATGAGGTACTAAAAATTGAACAAATGAATTGATAATTCATGTTCTTGGGAAAATGTGAAAGAGATGAAAGAACCAAATGAAAATAGCACCAATGGCCAAAGCTGGAACAACATGGGAATTAAAATAACAACTATTATATTACTAATCAGATTTTTAATATAATTAATAAATCTATTCTAATGTAAATGATAGTTAAATATTACACAGGAAAATACTCCATGCAGAAGAAATTCTTATATTTTAATGATTTTATTGAGAAAGAAGTAGCAATGAGATAGTTTCAGAACAGGTTATTAAGAAAGTTACAATAATTAATACACTGTTCAATCGTTGACTTTGTAGTATTTGTTCCTAGTACAAGATGCAGACATGATATCTTGTCTAAAA
>NW_004524751.1:3887082-3890658 GCF_000260255.1 Octodon degus
GATTAGTAGGACAGTTTCAATAATTAATGTATTGCATATTGTTGTCTTAGTGGTTACTCATTGTACAAGATGCAGACATGATATCCTGTCAACAAACACTATCAGAACAAATCTTTCTCTTCATTTAAGTAAGAGAATATAGCTCTGTGTCCATCCTAACTATTTTGAATATACAGATAAAAAATGGTCCTTCATTTGTAGCCCCTTTTTTGTTAAGTTTTGCCAGAGAAGGATATTCCATTGTCATTTAAATATTATAGGAACATGAATTCAGCAAAATATCTCAAGATAGTTCAGTAGTCCAAAATCGTAGTGGTTAAACCACAGGACTAGAAATGTCCAAATCTGTTGACTTGGGCTTTCCACAATTCTGCATATTAACAAGGCTTTACTTTTCATGCCATGTTTCTATACTTTCCTGCTGGATGGTTAAGACCAAGATAAAGCAGGACCTATATAACAAGAAATGTAGCTTTTGTATCTGATAAGGTTGTTGTAATCCAAGAAGGAGACAATGAGGCAAAGCGTCCAAAAAGATGGTAGCGCTTTATTTTAGCTGGCACCCAGTGACACCCTCAGAGCCCAAGAGACAGAGAGGAGCCCCGAGCAAGGGGAGGCAAAGTGATTTAAACCCAAAAACCACAAGACCACCCATTCAAGCAAGCTGATTACAGAAGCCAATAGCAGATGTTATTGTGGTCAAGGAGCATATGACCTTTTACAGGATTGGTTGTAGCACACCTGGAAGAAGCTGGACACAGAGAGGTTACCCATTTTGGACTAGGTGGAGTACAGAACAGGATGTGTAATCTTGGTATGTTGACCTTATAAAGACAATGTGGTCGAACGGTTGCTGGGAATACCTGTTTTTGCCTTAGGACATTCTCAGAACCATGGCAGGGGTGAATCAGAGAACCAAGATGGAGTCATTGTAATTAACTAGGGCAAGGGTGAATCAGAGTCAAGATGGAGTTACTAACGTCAGGGTATAACACGCCCTGAAGAAAGTGGGCTTAAGAAACAAAAAGTCACATTTTACAGTAGCTGGCATGGTTTACTAAGATGGCATATACAGAACAGGATGGCAGCACTTTGGTCAGGTTATGACATTCCCCACTGGTTTTTGTGGCCGAGTCAAATCATTGACTTGTCAGAAACTTGTAGGTGATGTTATATTAAATTATTTTGACATAGGTCACCATTGTTAATTTACTCCAACAGCAAGTAACACTAGCTAACAACAGAGTCTAATTAGCTGGGTTTTTAGAACTCTAGAATAGGCAATATTTCCCGTGTCCCCACTGGTTACTGTCTCAAAAAGACTGGCCTTTCATATTATTACCGGGGAGCATGAATTACTGGGCATAGGGAAAACACTGAGTATTTTTTTAGTTTGCAAGTGGGCCACTGGCTGGGTAATTACTGACAAATCTGCATAAGCATCTATTAAAAATTTAACAGGCTTTCTTTTTATATATTGGCAGTTAACATGGGTTCCCTCAGACTCAGAGGGAAGACACATGACCACCTCAATCTGAAACTTCCTCTGACTATATCATAAACACTTGTTTTCTTCTTTAGCAGCTGTGGACATTTACCTTCTTTCCTGTAGGCTACTAGTATCAACACTCTCATTTTCCATCTATAATTCCATTCTGTATCCTTTCTACTATGAAACACCTCAACTCAGACAAATTCATTCCTGCAAAACCTTCTAACTTCTGCAGCATGTGTCAGATATCTGGGGTCCACTGCATAAGGTACACCTTCTTGGTTCCTGTAGGTTTTCTTGCCCAAGGAACATGAATATAGCTTTCCTCATAATGAGACAGGAAACCCAGAGAAGGCTCAGATCACCTGGGCTCTATCAGGTGGACAGTTATATTAGGCTTTAATACATGTTTCTACAGACAAAATCTGGTGGATCCCAGCAAAAGGAATTATAATCTAGCACATTTGTTAACAGATTTTACCTGCATGATTACCTGGGTTTTGGTATCTTCTAGGACAGAACAAATTTTCTGAGTGATTAGAACATATATAATCAAAGCATGAACATTTGAGCTAACAGGTACATTTATAAACCTTTTTGAGACCTAGCAATCATAACTTACTAGCTCTTAGACCCCTTTATTCATGGAGTCTGACAGTTTGTTATAAATCTCTCTAGCTATACTTATAATTACCTCTAACTTTCAAGAACATATGGAAAACCAGATTAATACCTTATTTTTACTGTCAATCCTTTAAGTAATTTAAGTACAGTTTGGCATATTTGCCTAGTTACACTTTTGTTTAACAACAGCATGAAATACCTGAGTTACATCAGAAATCAACCAGGCTAACTTAATAAACTTATCACAAAATACACAGTATTCAGTCAGATTAAATCAATGTCCCACCCAGTTTTGGATATGGCCCCTACTGTAATCAAGGGGCACTATAGAAGGATGTATCTTTTTAACACTAGCTCTGAATTTTTTGTTCTAAAGATAAGGCCTAGCTCTGTCTATAGGCCCAAAGCTATTTGACACTGTGTACCCAATGTCTCTAGAACTTTTTTATATTGACAGGATTTTATCTGTACATGAACAATATATCTCAATTACAGCTTAAAACAAAATGATGATGACTGGAATGAAGGTCGGGGTTGGAGAAGACAAAGAGACCTGTGCCAATATCCAGCAATGGGCTGGGATTTTCTCTGTAGTCGTGATTACTCAGGGTTCCTCTATGGAGATGACAGGTAGAGATGACAGTCTGGCCAGAGGGAGGAGGCAGGCCCAGGGCCCTTCAGTCCTGCTGGACCATCTGGGAAGCTGAGTCTAAGCTCTGGGGCCTCCACCTCAGAGTGCAGTCTCACTTCTAGTGGCTGCCTTGGCAGTCAGGGCATGGCTTGTGGGCCTCCTAAGGCAGTCCCTCTTATGCTGGCCTGGCTTCTCACAGCAGTAGTAGGTGAAACTCATTGTCGTTGAGATCTTCTTGGAGCCCAGAGAATCAGACTTAGGGTCTGTTTTGAGGCCACAACAAAGGCAGTCATTTTTGATCTTTTGGCTTTTTCTCCCTGTTTTTCTCCCAGTTTCAATTATAGGACATTGTTTTCTTAGTGTTCTATAAAGTATCAACTGAGTTGTCTGGAGCAAAAGCTCTCTTTTGTAGCTTTTTAATATCTGAAGCTGACTAAATAATGAACTTATCTGTAAAAGTAATCTGTCCTCTCACTGAATTAGCATCTCAAAAAGTATACTTTACTCAAAAATTTTAAGAAATCAGAGGGGTGTTTATCTTCTCCCTGGTAAATAGATGAAATTTAATAACTGAAGTTTTGGCCTTAGTTCTTTTTAGACCTTTAAGAATACATTCTAAAAAATATATATTTTTTATTATAATCTCCTGCCTGTCTATTAGGCCAGAAGGGGTATGGCTGCTTGGGCTGCAGTGGGAGCAGGTAGTTCCTGTTACAGCTAAACCATGATGGACTGGCTGTTTATCTTTTGGTTGTTTTAAAATTAACAATATGACACGTATTTTCAAATGTAACATCAGCCTATAATACTGTCTATCCCTCTACAGAAG
>NW_004524751.1:3891485-3894436 GCF_000260255.1 Octodon degus
TCCCATTTCACAGAGGTTTACATCAAATCCAATAGGAAGCTTATTAACCTTACCCTCTCTAGTGCTATTGTCTAAAACTGAACAAAGAATACCAGTACATTTAACAACTAGTTCAAATGTAGCATATACAAACATAAAATAGTCATAAAATGTCCCATTAAAGAAGTATCATAACCGTATAACAATTTTATGTTTTAGCATAAATTTACCAACACACTTTGAACAATATTTTGCATAATGAATTTATCTGTGTACTGGCTGGCAGGTGGAACAAGCAGGGTCTGAGGGTGATGGTTGCGGGTCACAGCCACTTCTTATCAGTTGGAACTGCCAGTGTGGCCAGGTGGAATTAGCCAGTTGTCTGGGAACTGTGTCCAGAACAGCAAACCTAGAGTCATTTCAGGGGGTCAGCAATGGATGGTGGATGGTGTCAGCTCCGAGTCCTTCTTTGGAGGAGCTAAGGGGACCAAGAAAGGGGGGGGGCTGTAGGGTGGTGGATTACAGCCTTGATAAATTTCTTGATCCAGGTGGGTGGATCTTGGCTGAGGTCAATCCAGACTTATATGTAGGTGTATTGATCCGGATGATTCGGTGGACCAAAGGTGATCTGCCGGAGTGACTGGGTGAGAGAGAGATTAAAGGTGCCCTCTGGGGGCCAGGAACTATTAGATAGTGTGGGACACTCGAGTTCACAGAGAGTCCTCAATTTGCCAGGGTAAATAGGATCGCCATATCCCTTGGCTTGTTCCTTAAAAAGCGAGAAATGATCTAAGACTAGGGACAGGGGCGTGAAGGTAGAGGAAGAAGATTGGCCCATACTGGAGGAGAGGAGGCCAATATTGGACAAGAACGCAAAAAGTAGGAGGAGGGCAAACAAAGTGAAACCAAAAATGAAGAAATTTAGACACCACACTCAAAGAGAACCCAAAAGTCACGAAAACTTTAACAAATGACCTAAGTTAAAACTTTTTTACCTTAGTCCCAAATCTTTAACCTAAGTCCCAAATCTCTAAGAGCAACAAACTTTTACCAGGAGGGTGTCCCATTCCAGGGACACAGAGACTTAAGTCCCCTGAATCAAAGCCAGCAAGAAACAATTTAGACAAAATTTTGGTACTCACCACTCATGAGAAGGAAAATGAGGCCTTTTAGGGATCCCGGACGAGCCCCCAAATATTGTAACCCAAGAAGGAGACAATGAGGCAAAATGTCCAAAAAGATGGTAGCGCTTTATTTTAGCTAGTACCCAGTGGCACGCTCAGAGCCCAAGAGACAAAGAGGAGCCCCGAGTAAGGGGAGGCACAGTGATTTAAACCCAAAAACCACAAGACCACCCATTCAAGCAAGCCGATTACAGAAGCCAATGGTAGATGTTATTGTGGTCAAGGGAGCATATGACCTTTTACAGGATTGGTTGTAGCACACCTGAAGGAAGCTGGACACAGAGAAGTTACCCCTTTTTTGGACTAGGTGGAGTACAGAACAGGATGTGTAATTTTGGTATGTTGACCTTATAAGGACAATGTGATTGAACCGTTGCCGGGAATACCTGCTTTTGCCTTTAGACATTCTTGGAACCAGGGCAGGGTGAATCAGAGAACCAAGATGGAGTCATTGTAATTAACTAGGGCAAGGGTGAATCAGAGAGTCAAGATGGAGTTACTAATGTCAGGGTATAACACACCCTGAATGCCCTGAAGGGAGTGGGCCCAAGAATCAGAAGTCACATTTTACAGCAGCTGACATGGTTTACTAAGATGGCACATACAGAACAGGATGGAGGTGCTTTGGTCAGGTTATAACAAAGGTCTGTCAAATCCTCTCAGAATTTACCCTTTAACCTTGTACCATACTTTGTAGATCTTTTGTCAGTATCAGCCATGAGGATGAGTTACGGCCATTACTTGACCAATTTGCTCTCCATGGAAGACTGAGAGAATGTTTTCTCTCCATGTGACTCTCCTTAGGCATACTCTACATCATCAATCACTTTCCTCTCTGGCCCCATAATCTCCTTGATCAGAAAATTTGGGACACAACTGAGTTACATGATGTTACAGTATAGGTTCTCCTATGTACTGAGTCTTCACTGATCTTGAAAGGCTAGGGCCAAAGTGTTGGCTGTCCTTGTAAGCCCTCCTTTGTTTCTAATGTTTGGTTTTCAAAATTAGGTTGTTAACCCTCCTAAAAGAGAGGCTTATTGTTATTACTCTACAACCTAGGCAGTTGAGCTTAACCTATCTGTCTGAATATAAAACATCTTAGCCATGACATGAAACAGGTATTTTTCATCAAGTATTAATATGTTAAATTTTAAATCCCTACAGAATGTGAAGAAAAAATTAAAAAAAGAAAATGTATTTTAAAAAAGGAATGAGCAGTTACACATTTTTACAGAGAAATTTAGAAATCTAACCATACACAGCATTGTAGCAGGCCAGTCCCACAACACCCCTTTTCCTGTCTCCTGCCTTGATTCACCACCCAATTCCTTTTCAAAGAAACATCTACCCAAGAGACAACATGACAGCAACCAGTGTACCATGACAAGCAGCATGTATTCAGAAGACCAGAATCACAGGCATTCCAAGTATGACGTTATTATTACACATTACTATTTTCAGAGCAGTTGCTTAGTTCACATTTATCAGCATATATAGTTAGTCAGGGTGAGAATCCTACCAATTAACTGCTATTTTCAAAAACTTGCTGAAGATTCTCAGGATCATTGCCTTCCCCATGTTGTACATATAAATGTATGGCTTTGCCTCCGTCATGTTTCCTAGCTTTTATCCTTGCTCTCTCTTCATTGTATAATCCTCAAGTTGCAGAACAATTTAATATGAGTTATTTAACTCATCACATAGAAGAGGAGGAGCATATCCCCTCTGTCCTTAAAAGTGGCTTAGGGCAGGCCAGTATCTCAGCAGACCAGGTTTAATCCTCTAGAT
>NW_004524751.1:3894901-3896085 GCF_000260255.1 Octodon degus
CAACATACATAGGCCCAACCTTAGGAGGGAAACAACAACCACGAGCAGAACTGCAGTAAAAACAAAACTAAAAACAAGCAAAAACAGGCAAATGTCAACTGAAGGAAATTATTCAAAATATCATTGAAAATGTAGACTGAGAAGCTGTGACCACCAAATGAGCCTCCATAGGCATAAAGATGAGAGTACTTTGACCTTGATGAAATCCTAGATTCCAAAGATGAGATTAGGTTACAATTGAGAAATCCAGAAAAACTGTGTTCTGTGGTAAATATGATGTGTCAATGTCATGTCATTATCACTTAATGATAATGATATCATTTCATATTACTTGCCACCTACGAGAAGTGTACCACACTGAGGTTAGTGCTAACAAGTGTCAGGAGGCATGATGTATGTTTTACCTCTGCAGTCTTTTTACAGTTTTGAGTAGTGACATAATTCAACCATAATTTGCAGAATTCACATTTAGATAAAAGATGGAAATGGTACCCAAAAGAAATGATATTATTCAAGCAAGAGAAAGATGAGAAATTGTGATAACTTTGATTAAGATATCAACAATCAAAGTCTAATTATGAATTTATTTTGAAGGAAAATTGAATTTTCTGATGATTTCAATGAATCATAAATGATTCAAATATTTTTGTCTTCATGAGTGGAAAAATGAAGTTGACATTGGGTCAAATGGGGAATATGATGACAGAAACAAGAATTGGGATGGAATACTAGAGGATTGTTTTGGATGTGTTCCCTTTGGAATCTTTCCACATCCACATACAAAATATAAATAGATAAAGGAAAATGTGAACTTGAAGCGAGAGTAAAAGAATTAAAATATAAATTCAGAATTCATCAGGGGTTGGCCAGATAGCTCAACAGATTAAAGCACCTGCTTAGGCAGGTGCAGGAACTGGGGTTCCACCCCCGGCATGCTGTGCCAGTCCCCAACACCTGGGGTACATTGAGGCAATGATTGTGACTGCATGTGGTGGCATGTGCCTATAATCCCAGTGCTTGGGAGGCTGAAAACAGGAGGATCACTACAATCTGATATGTGTAGTGAGACCCTATAGGCCCTGTCCTAAATAGATGTTAAAAAAAATTTCATAAGGATATATGGGTTAGTTTTTAAAAACACATAAAAGAAAGTCACTTATGGCCTGAATATTTATATTAAGTGA
>NW_004524751.1:3896185-3916164 GCF_000260255.1 Octodon degus
AAAGTAATATTTGAAAAGAAACTCTAATCTATGGGAGTGCATAGAGGGGCAATGACTAGCGAGTGCAAAGTTGGTGAAAAGCACCCTGAATGAAGTACCCTGGAAGCTAAGTAAATGTATTATTTAAGGGAAGAGGGAAGAGAAAGTGATCCCCTTATCAAAGGCTGTTCCTAGGTTAAGTCAGATAAGGACTGAGAAATGAAAGTGGAATTTAAAATCTATTAGTTCAGGTCTTTGGTAACATCAGTAGGAGCAGTTTCTTTTCAGTGATTTGAAATATAGAAAGAAAAAAAAATCTGATTGGAATAAGCTTGTGAAGGATGAGAGGAAATTGAAATCTGCTGACAGAGAAAGTCCTTTCAAGGACTTTCACAGTAAAAGGAAAGATAAAATGGGTTTTTAGCTAAAGATGAAGATGAGTTAAGATAACATTTCTCATTTGTGCTTAATATGGGAGGAAGTATATTTGGATACTTTTTTAGTTTCCTATGGCTGCTGCAACAAATCACCGTAAACTAGAAAGCCTGAAATAGCAGAAATTTATTCTTTTGCTATTTTCGAGATTAAAGCTGAAACTGAAATTGTTGGTAGCACCTCACTGCTTCCAGAAGATCTGGGAAGAATTCACTCTTATTTGTTCAGCTTCCGATACTCTAGCCACCTCTTTGGTTTCTTGCCCGTGTCATTCCAATTGCTGTCTGGGTGATCACAGTGTTTTCTCCTATTTCTGTGTCTGTGTCTTCACTTCTGCCTCTTTAAGGAATATATCATTCAATATAGTTCCTACTTGTGGAGGCCAGGATGATAATAAAACAAGGTCTTTGTCTTAATTTTATGGGCACAGACATGTTTTTATAATAAATATTCACAGGGTGTAGGTATTATGATATGGATGTACTTTGAGGGAGGTCGTTGTTTATCTTAGGATGGATGCTCAATAGAATAAAGTACAGAGAGGAAATATCTGATGATGCAGGAGACAGAAATTTGCTAAATTAGTACTTTTTTACAAAGCAACTGGATGGGAAATAATGGAATGGAGTGGAAATTGGTGCAGTATAACAGGAGAAACCTTGGAGTATATGAACAGATATATGACTGGATTAAGTTCATTGCTTATAGAACTTCCCTCATACTTTCTTTAATGTAATCAGTCAAGGGCACAACCAATGACTCAATTATTCATTCTTTTCCACTAGAAAACCTGAGATTATGGTTTTCTTCAAGAAATTTATTAAAGAAATATTGTAAGAGAGGTCATCAATAAAGAGAAGGGAAGAAGAGGGGGAAGGAGGACATACCAAAGAAAATGGCAATTCCAAACACAATGAGGTAGAGATAGAGATAGAGACAGAGACAGAGATAGAGATAGAGACAGATAAAGATAAAGACAGAGATAGAGATATGAGAATTCTGGGATGAGCTTTATGCCTAAACCACTCTGGTCAAAGACAAAAAACTGAAATTTTGTACAAAGAGATACATCAGTTGCTGTTTAATTGTTTCATCAGAGACAGTTCTGGTGTAAGGGTTATGCACTGTCTCTTTCAAGTGAAAGCACTCTGAAAGCCAGTGCCAAGCAAGCCAACAAACTGGAGCAGGCTTCTATGAGAATCACATTGTGTAACAGAATCACAGATTTTAAATGTCAGAGAAGAGATTGAAACTTTGAGAAAAGTGCAGTAAGATTGAAACTGCTGTCTACAAAGGTACATGTAATGGTTAGGATTAGTTTGTACCTAGAAACTCACTTTGACATTCATTCCACTATGTAGCAATGTTAGCAGGAAGGAGAGCCTAGCAGAAGTATTCTCACTCTCCACTTGGGCTGAGTTAATCCTCATAGGACTAGCTTAATTATCACAATGTCAGATGGTTATAGAGGAAAGTTGCCTTTGTGTTTTTCTTCTGTGAGTTCCCACTGGCCCTTCCACCTTCCCATTCCTTCCTGACACAGCATGAAGCCCTCACCCTATGTGCTTGTTCAGTCTTACCCTGTCATCCTCTAGAGCTGGGCAGTATGGTGAGCTTATGAGTTTCACAATCTTGTGGATGTGGAGAAGATTAAATAAAAGAGACAATGCAATATGGTTTGTTCACATCCAGGATGATCAATTAAGACAAAGACTTCTCTGGAATGTTACTATGTATTGGATCCTTAACCTTGCTGGGGAAGGAAGGAAAGTGAGGGCACATTGAGACAAACCAAAAACCATGTGAAAATAAACAAAGCCTTGAGAAATTAGAACAAAGACATTCCAAGCAACAAAATTGCTAGTTGAGAGGAGTGTTTTATCTCTTAGATATTGAAATTCTATTGCTTTGGAATAGAAGTAAGAGCCACCATCCTCATCTTCAGTGTTACCTTGCCTTTAAGATTGTGTACGTGAGCTTTCCCAACACAGCCAGAGAACAGCAACGAACAGCAACTTCACTCTTGTACAGCCCAGTCCTCAACAGTGTTCTAAATGATTTTTTTTCCTGTGTCATTTACCCAGGCTTACCAAAACACTTTGTTTTAGATGTCAAAAAATGTATAATGCAATAGTTGTGAAAATGTACTTGTATAATAAATTGAACCTTCCACAGAGAAATAAGAACCTATTACATTTAGAGTAAAACCAGGCTCAGAAAATGTAAGATTCTTCATCCATGTTAAATATAAAAGAACACAAAAATGATTTAACCAGAGTTGTTTAAATAAACAACTATGACCAAAAGAGAGGCAATGGAAAAGCTGGTATATACAACTTGACATAAATTGAGTAAACCATAAAATGAGACAGGAGGAGAGTGAGAGACTACACTTAATTTTGCAAGATTAGTTGATGAGGTTTCAAAGATTGTTGGAATTGGGATATTAGTGAAAATGAAGTGGAAAAACAAGAAGTAATAATAGAAGAGCTAGATTTCTTAAACTGTAATTAGATGTGCAATGATGTCATTGTAATGACAAAACCAGAGTTAGGGCCACAGAAACAAGTAACTAAGCTAAAGTGAAGAACAAGATTAACTGACCGAAAAGGGTTTATGTCAAGATATTGAAAGGAACACAACACAGTAATGAAATCAAGAATTACAAGAGGACTGGCATTGGAGAAAATAACATTCAAAGATGGAGCTTAAATGTCCAAGGAATGAGAGACAATAACTCACTTGCTTCCAGATAACAGAATTTCAGTAACTGCAGCTGAAAGCATCGCATAGGCACAAGTTAACTAACACGAGCTTCAAAGAAGGATGTTTTAAGGAGGACAGAGGAAATATATTCCAGATGCTAGAATAAAATTGAAGAACAATAGCCACTTGATCTCAAAAACCCCTGTTACGAGACCTTCGAAGCATATATATCTTGGAATGTATTTAAGAAGAGCAGTACCATCAAAAGAAGCTAGGTTTCAGTTAATGATGAGAGAGAGAGAGAGAGAGAGAGAGAGAGAGAGAGAGAGAGAGAGAGAGACAGAGACAGAGACAGAGAGACAGAGACAGACAGACAGACAGAGATGCAGAGAGAAACAGAGAGAGAATCAGACAGACAGACAGACAGACAGACAGACAGAGAGACAGAGACAGAGACAGAGACAGAAAGACAAAGAGACAGAGAGAGTTGAGAGAAACAATTTGCATTAGAGGATGTTTCAGAAAATATAGCCAAGAGCTTCATTTGGGAGAGGTGGTTAGTAGTAGGGAAGTAGCAACAACATAAAGATTTGAATAATGAGCTGAGGTTCCTGAACTATTTGTTGGATTGCTATGGATGATTAAATGGGGCGTGGTGGCATTAGTTCAAAGAGACAGAAGACAGATAGGTGACATGATTGCCAAGTTTGGGAGTGGTCTTACACAGGTCAGGAAGAGATTTAGGGATAAAGTTGGAATAAATTTCAATTAACAGAAGGGTCTACAGGATGTTGAAGGAATATTGTGCTTTACAGAGCAGGCGCCAATCTCACACAGGGCTCTTCTGTTTTTACTTTTGTAGCCCTATGGAGACAAGCCAGGGATACATGCAAACCTGAAGCACACTTTCCCACTGAGACATACACAGCTCTCCATGTCTCCTGGTGGTATTTGCTGAGAAGTGCCTGCACAGAGGGCTGCTACTTTTAAAGACTTTCTTCATCTTGGATGCCAACATCCAGGCATCTATAATTTGGGGAAAAATGGAAACAATTTAAAATTGTAAGATTTTACTCAGAAAATGACACTTCAAAATATTTTAATAAAGGGCCGGGGAGATGGCTCAGTGGAATAGGTGCTTCCCTGGCAAGCGCAAGGGCCTGAGTTCAAACCCTGGTTCCGAAAATAAATAAATAAATAAACAAAATATTTTAATAAAACTTACTTTATCTTATTTTTGATTGCTTATTATGTATAATTGCATATGGTAGAATATTTTTGGGTTTTTCTCTTTTATTCAACCTGCTGGTCACTTACCATTACCATACAATTAAATCCTGACTATGATCTTTCCTGTATAATTTGAATATTGCCCAATGCCTTCAATTCCCCTTTTCATTGTAATTAGAGGAAGTCATCATCTCTTCTGCATGATCTCTTTATTTTGATTCCTCTTGTGTCCTTCTTGTTTTGGATGAGCTCTTCCACAGGGCTGGTCACTGAGTGCACTTGCTCTCTTGGCTGGTCTTCTGTTCACAGCCTGTAGTTTTATTTGCCACACCCACCAGTGAGTAGACAAGCAGGATCTGCAATAGCCTTCATGTAGTCTGTTTTCCAGAAGAAAGGAAGAGTGATGGAAAAGGCACGGGGCACAATGCTATAGAAATAAATCTTGTAAAAGTGGATAGCTATTTCTCCCAGGCCATAGCCAGCTGTTTAGAATTTGGCCTGTTTCCCCAACCCAAATTCCTAGGTTTTGCTCTTTTACTTACAAGAACATGCCTTGGGGACGTCACTTGACACAAGTAAGCAATGTAAAGGAAGAACACGTCCTGGTTACCTCTTTGGCAGTCAGCAAACGAATAAGCATCTTGCATGGCATCATTGCTTGTCCTGCTTTGGTGACTTACTGTTCTCCAAGAGTTTCCAATTCCAGAAGTTAATTTGCTGTATATTTTAATGTGCAGACTTTTTAAAGCTAATTCTGTCTCTAATTTGTGTTTGAAAGAATCTTTGCAATTTATGAGAAACTTTTTGTCTTTGTTGCATTGCAGTGCAAATTTGAAGTTTTGATATATATATATATATAATTTCAAGAAATGCAATGTTGTCTAAGCATGCTTAACATTTTCATGATTAGTCTTAGGCTAGAACTTGAGATTGTCCATCAAGAAAAAAGTAGAAATTTCTTTAAAGCTAAGAGAACAGGAGGGTTACACCATTACATGGAGTCATCCAAGAATTAATGTGTATAATTTGAGCTGTTCTTTTTACAGATTTGGGTTATTTAAATCACAATTAAGTTTGGAAGCAATTTTGTAGATTTGGGTCAGCATTCTTCCATCTGTAGTAATAATTCTTATAATGAAACTTACCAGAATTTTATGTTTTCACAAACATTTGCTAAACAAATGTAGCATAGATTTGCAAAGAAAACATTCATAATAATATCTGGCCAGCACTACATAAATTTTGGTAGCCACATTAAATAAAATAAATTGAGTTCCTTATTTTAAGAAGTTAATATTTTTAATTTAGTATGTATATTTTCATTTTTTAACTTTAAAGAGAAAAACTAAAAATAACAACAAAAGAGTTTCAAAACAGGTATTACATTAACATAAATTAATACCTTGTATATTGCATCTTCATAGTAGTTATTCAGAGCAAAAAATAAAGACACGATACTTTGTCCAAACAATATTAGCACAAACTTTTCTTTTCAATGAAGTAAAAGAAGCTTGCTATATAACTATCTTGTGTATTAATATAAATGATGTAGAGTGTGCCTAAGGAGAGTCACTTGGAGAGAAAACATTCAGGCTTTCACAGAGAGCACATTGGCCAAGCAATGGCTGTGACTCATCTACATGGCTGACACTGACAAAGATTCTACAATCTGAGGTACAGAATCTCAGGATAAATCCTGAGGGGATTTCACTGACCTTATCAGACCCAAAAGCTACAACTCTTGTTGCATAGGTCCTTCTTTACCTTGGTCTTAAGCATCCAGCAGAAAAGTATAAAAACGAAATATAAGAAATAAAGCCATGCTGTTATGTTGAGCTGTAGGGGACTCAGGTCAACAATTTCTGACATTGCTAGTGAAGCAGAAGACCTAAGATTATTGTGGGCTACTGGACTCTTTTAGAATATTTTACTGAGTTTACACACCTATAATATTCAAATAACGGAACTTAACCAAAAAAGGGGATACAGATGAATATCCATTTTGTATCTGTCTAATCAAAGTGGTTAGGATAGATATATAGTTACATTCTCTTAATGAATAGAGTGATTTTTTCTAATGGTGTTTGTAAATAGGATATCATGTCCGCATCTTGTACAGCAATTAACCACTAGGAAGAATGTATGCAATGTGTTAATTATTGAAACCATCCTACCAGTTTGATTTGAAACTGTCTCATTGCTATTTGTTTATCAATAAAATTATGGGAAAAATAAAATAAAATAAAAAAAGAAAAAATATATAAATGTCTCTTTTTTCCCTTCTTCCTTTCTCTTTTCCCCATCACGATTTGTCTTTTCACTTGAATGCTTTCTTCCCAATTCACACTATCTACCGTACATTTTGGATCTTATGCGCTTCATCAGTTGCTTACTCTAGGGAGGCAACATGATGCTTACACATACGGGTCTGATTTATTTCATTTATGAGTATGGCCTAGAGTTGTATCCATTTATCTATAAAAGTTATTTTCAAAATATAATTAATAGTAAGAAAATATTAAGTCACAGATACTACCATTAATTTCAGGACCAGCATACAGCAGCAATGAGAAGCAATTAGGCTATTCACCTGTCTAAAGAATTGTGTTATAATAATCTAAGGGAGTAATTTCATTACCTAATAAACCACACTGGGAGCATATTTCTAGTACATGTTACCATTCCAGCAACTACAACAACAATATAACTTAGATAAGCAAATGTGTTTAGGGAATAGTCATGCAGAAACTATTTCTTGAATAAGTTACTTTCCCCTAATTAATAATAAAGTTTGGGGAAGGAGTGCTTTCTTGTGAAGCCACAATTTCCAGTATCCTTAGAATTTCAGAACCCTTACATATAGGCAACATGCCAGGAAAAGTAATAAATTATGGGTTGAAAAAAGTCAACAAAGCAAGAGTACGTTATGAGAGGCAGACAGAAGAGAAAATGTTGAGAGGAGCAAAAAGAAAGAAAAATTTTTAAAAAAGAATTAATCCCTGGAGTGCAGTGTTGGCCCCGCCCACAGGGCTCGCTGAGACAGTGATGGAGATGGGTGTGGTGGTGCGTGCCTGTAATCCCAGCACTTGGTAGTCTGAAAGCAGGAGAATCACTGCGAGTCTGATCTATGTAGTGAGACCCGGTAGACCCTGTAAACCCTGTCCTAAATACAGAAAAATGAAAAAATAAAAGAACTGAGCATGTGTTCTGTGACACTTGCATGTAGCATCTCATTGCGTCTCCCAACATATCCGGGTACCAGGCACACTGAATGAGCTGTGCATAGGTGTGCCTCACGTGAAAGGCTATGCCTCACTGGTGGCGACAGCTTCTGCCACATGCAGCGGAGGGAGAGAAGTTTTGAAAGATCCTTGATTTGCAAGGAAGCACACTGGTTCATTTCAAAGCTATTTATATTTTGCACTAGTCACCATACGGGGACAGAAACATTTTTATTACAAAGGGTATTTTCTTTGCTTTGGGAAAATGCTTCTGCTTTATTAAACCAAGTCGTGGTCCTAAGAGGAGTGTAGATGGGAGAATTTTAAGCAAAATTAGGGGCAAAATCATTTTGCAAAAAATGGTTACATGAAATTTTCAAATGGCTGCTGATGTAGGAAGAGTACAATGAAAATAGAAACTTGCCCTAAGCCTAAAGGAAATACAAGGTTCATGAGGGGCTTAACTGGTGACACGTGTACTATATAACCAGACATACTACAAAAAAATTAAATAGTATTATTTAATATTCTGTTTCTGACTTTTTCAGTATTTCTGACTATATTCAATAATACAAAGTAACTGCAGTTTTATTACCACGCTGTTTTATTCTTCTTTTACTGGACATAACATGAAAACTACATGTCTAGCCTTCCTGGCCTGAGATATTTCATGTTTGAGGAATGTGCAGGGGTGTCTGTTTCTTCTTACATTACCTGTAAAGGATTTTTAAAATTGTCTTCCATACTTGGTTGCAATTGAACAGCAGTAACGAGATGATTCCTCTGTGATGAAGTAATGCTAGGTGCCGGGCTTGCTCCATCAGGAAGCCGAGCAAAATATAAGTGGAATTACTTCTAAGTAAAATGCTACCCAATAGATCCACTACCTCTAGAACTAAGAAGGGAGTTGCTACTTATCTAAAACCACTGAGACATGTGGTTATCACAGGGGCTTACGTTAGCTTCCTGACTGTACTTATATTTTCAGTTATCGTGCATCTTCATATTTGGGGAGATACGTTTTTTCTCCAAATCTTGATTTTAAATGGTACTTTGGGTGATGGCAAAAGAATGTGACAGCTTGAGAATTCAATAAAATTTTCATGAGGAAAGAAAATGAGTGTCTAAAATGCTGCTGGGAGTTATAACAAAGATCCAGGCATGAGAAAAATTAACAATATAAAGCAAAGCAAAAAATGATAAATTAATACCTGGAAACTGGACAGACAAAAAAAAAAAAAAAGAAAGGAAAAAAAAGAGCAAAATAAATACTTCTTTAAAATTGTGTTGAAGTAAGAATATCTTTGTGAGATGACAGTAAGTGAATACAGGGAAAGATTTTAGTTTCTATGTTTGAATGGCATAAAGCCTTATTTTACTTTACAGGAATTCAGAATCAAATAGTGACCTAGGAACTCTGGTGACTTAGTGACTCTGAGATAGGCAAAATCTATTAAAAAGTTATTCTATGATTTAAAAGGTTAAAAAGGCTTTTCTATGATTTGGGATCTTTACACAAAGTAAGAATTGGACATCACTAAATAGTAGGATTCACTTAAAAACATTAAAAAATAGCATAAAATAGGGGCTTAATAATAATTACAAACAATTCAAGTTTTTCAGTGTTGTCTCTTAAATTATGAGCATGTTTCAAAATGAGAGTTCAGTTTGTAATTTCAGATTAATGGTGTTTAAAATAGATGATTTCTATGAATCTATTTCTATGAATATAATATTGAATAAGTGTTTCAAAGTTTTGTATTAAGTAAAATGTACAATATCTTATATAATATTATGTAAAACTTTTAAAATAACCACTATGCTCTAAGGTTTGTAAACAAGGATACACATATATAATATATGTATATTATATGACTGATTTGGTGTTTTGGATTTATTTAATTTTATTTATTTAACTTAAGTTTCATAACAAGTTTTATGCATTTGTCATGTGCAACATAATGCTTTGAAATATGTATATAATTTGAACTGATAAATCAAGCTAAATTATATGTGTATTGCTTCACATATTTAACCCTTTGTATTAAGAACATGTAAAATATTTCTCAGAAATGTCCAAGTGTATAACACATTGTTGTTGACTGTATGCACCATGATTTAGAAGGGACCTCCGGAGGCTTTTCTGACTATCTAACTGAGGTTGTGTATGTGCTGATTAATGTCATTCCATCCACCTCCCCTCAGTTTTTGAGTATCTCCATTCCGTTTTTTTTGGAAGCTCAGAGTTGTTGAGCTTTTAAAAATTCCATGTAAGTGAAATCATGCTGCATTATGTCTCCATCCTGTTGCCTTTCCTTCTGCCTACTTTCTTCCACTATCATCCCTACTGTCACAAATGCCAGGCTCACTTTCTTTTGTAAGAGTATTCTATTGTGTGTCTGTACCACATTTTATTTATGTTTTTTTTTTTTCTTTTACTGAGTGGTTGATTCTATGTGCTAACTATTGAGACCAATACTGCAGTAGACATAGAAGTGCAAATATAAATACTAAAAACTAATATATACTGATGACATAGACATTTATTTTCATATACTCCTTGGCCATTTGTATGTCTTCTTTTGAGAAAGGAACTCTTCTTTTTTGCTGGTGGGAATGTAAACTCCTACAACCACTATAGATATCTGTATGTAGATTCATAAAACAACTAAAACTAGATATTTTATTTGATGCAAATACTACCCTTCTAGGTGTTTTCTGAAGGATTAAAGACATTGGGTTTCAGTGATATGTGCGCTTCCATGTTTATGATGCACAATTCGTAAGAGCTAAATCTTGGACGTTTCATAAGGTATGTGTCCATTAACAGAAGAATGAATGAACAATAAGTGATGTTTATACATCATGGAATATGGCTTTGTCAGACAGAAAGATAAACTTGAGCCATGCAGAAAAATGGATGCACCATAATGATAAGTTAATGTTAATCAAACTCATAATCTTAAGTATCACACAATTTCTTTTACATGAGAAAATCAAAATTTAAATGAACTTCTACATAAAAGGTAGATAATTGATATTGCCTCTCAAACAAGAGGGGGAGAAGAGTTGGAGACAAGGAGAGAGAGAGGAGGGAAAGGTAATGACAAAACGAATTTAGGTTAGTTATGTACATGCACCAACTAGACATAAGAAATGCAACATTGTGTCCTGTGGACACATACTACACAAAGTTACTTATATCTGTTTCCCATTTTTTTTGACAAAGTTTTCCTTGTTACTGAGTTATTTGAATTTTGTATCAATTTAGGATATCAACTCCTTATCAGATGTATGCTGGGCAAATAGTCTCTATCAAGCTATGCTTATCTCTTCATTGAATGTATCCTTGAATGTGCCAAACTTTTGTTTTGATATATTCCCATTTGTCTATCTTTCCTCTCATTTTCTATGCTCTTTGGGTCACAGCTAAAAAAAAAAAATCAAAGAAGAAGTTAAGTTAACATTATTTGCAGATGACATGATACTTTACTTGGAAGACCCAAAAAACTTCACCAAGAAGGTACAAGAATTGATACACAAATTCAGTAGCATAACAGGATACAAGTCAATACTCAATAGTCAATAGCAATCTGCTACAAAGAAAACAAACATACTGAGATGGAAATTAGAGAAACAATAACTTTTACAATAGCACTGCAGAAAATGAAGTCCCTTGGGATTATTCTAACAAAGGAAATCAAAGATCTTTTCAAGGAAAATTACAGTAGTTGAAAAAAGAGATTGTAGAGGATTTCAGAAATTGGAATGATATTCCCTGCTTCTAGATAGGAAGAAAAAACATCATGAAGATGGCCATACTCCCAAAATGGTTGTATAGATTTAACACAATCCCTATCAAACTACCACCAACATACCTCTCAGACCTAGAGAAATCATTCCTAAAATTTATTCTAGAAAAGAACTACAATAGCAAGGCAATCCTGGCCAACAAAGAAAAGGCAGGAGGCATTATGATTCCTGACTTGAAATGATACTACAAAGCTACTCTGATAAAATCAGCATGATATTGGCAACCAAATAGACCTGGGAATCAATGGAATAGATTCAAAGATGCAGAGACCTGTATGATCACACTCAGCCACTTGATCTTCGACAAAGGGGCTAAACATGCTTACTGGAAAAAGATAGTCTCTTTAACAAATGGTGCTGGAAAAACTGGCTTTCCACATGCCAAAACCTAAAACTTGACCCAGGTCTGTCACCATGCACTAAACTAAAGTCAAAATGGATAAAGATCTAAACATTAAAGCAGAGACACTAAATCTCCTGGAAGAGAAAGTAGGAGAAACTCTTGAAGACATAGGGGTAGGAAAGAGTTCATTAAGGAAAATCAAATGCCTGGGTAATACTTGAAAGAATGATCAACTGGAACCACCTCTTATCGAGAGGTTTTTGCATGTCAAAAGAAATTACAAAAAAAGTGAAAAGACAACCCACAAATTTGGAAAAAATCTTAGTAAACACTCAGAAAAAGGTCTGTTCTTTAGAGATTATAAAGAACTAAAAAACATCAGGGTCCCTAAAATTAAAGATCCAATCCAGAAATGGGCATCGGAGATGAACACACACTTCTCAGAGGATGAAACTACAGAAGCGAATAAATATATGAAAAAATGCTGCGCATCACTAGCCATCCATGAAATTCAAATTGAAACAACGCTGAGATACCATCTCACCCAATAAAGAATGACTATCATAAGGAAATCAACCAACAACAAATGTTGGAGAGGCTGTGGGGAAAAAGGAACCCTTCTCCACTGCTGGTGGGAATGTATGTTGGTGCAACATTATGGAAATCGGTGTGGAGACTCCTTAAAAAACTAGGACTGGAAATCCTATTCAAGCCAGCTATCCTCATACTGGGAATTTTCCCAGAGGAACTGAAAACATTATATCATAATGATATATGCATACCTATGTTTATAGCAGCACAATTTGCGATAGCCCAATTATGGAAACAACCCAAATGCCCATCACATGAAGAATGGTTGAAAAAATGTGGTATTTCTATACAATGGAGTATTATTCAGCTGTAAAGAATGATAAAGTTGAAGCCTTCATATTTAAGTGGATGTCACTTGAAGATATACTTATAAGTGAAATAAACCAGACTCAAATGTGTAAATATCGTATTGTCTCCCTAATATAAGAACTCAGAAGAAGAATTACAAATTGAAAGATTACACAATTAAAAGGAAAGCGAGAACTTGAGCATGGGACAATGAGGAAACGGCAAGGAGAAAAGCTGGGAAACATGACAGAGACAAAGCCATACATTTATATGCACAAGATGGGTAAGACAATGGTCTTGAGAATCATCAGCAGGTTTTTCAAACTGGCAGTTAATTGATAGTATTCTCATCCTGACTAATCATATATGCTAATACCTGTGAACCAAGCAACTGCACTGAAGATAGCAATGTGTAATAGAAGGGTCACTCTTGGAATGCCTGTCATTCTGATTTTCTAAACATGGACTTCTTGTCATGACGTACCAATTATTACCATACTATCTCTCAAGTAAAAGGTTTTTTTTTTTTCTTTTTTCTTTTGTTTAGGAACCAGGGATTGAACTCAGGCCTTTGTGCTTTCCAGGCAAGCACTTATTCTACTGAGCCATCCCTCCAGCCCCAGCTTTCTTTTCTTAAATAAAGGGTAATAAGTGAAAAAAAAAAGACATAAGTGAAAGAAAATAAAATGTCACAGGACTGTCCTGCTACAATGCTGTATATAGTCAGATTTCTAAATTTCTGTGTAAAAATATGTAAGTGTTCATTCTTATTTTTTTAATTATTTTTTTCTTCAAATTCTATAAGGACTTAAAATTCAAAACATCAATACTTGATGGAATACACCTTTTCCATATTATACCTAAGATGTTTGATATTTAGACAGATAGGGTAAACCGAATTGCATATGTTGCAGGGTAATAATAAGGTTCTCCTCTGGAGGGTTAACAACCTAAGTTTGCAGATCAAAAATTGGAGAAAAGGAAGGGCTGCAAAGTCAGCCAACATTTTGACCCTAGCCTTTCAAGGTCAGTGAAGACTCAGAATATAGGAGAACCTGTACTTTAGCATCATGTAACTCAGTTGTGCTCCAAATTTTCTGATCAAGGAGATTATGGAGCCAGAGAGAAATGTGATCGACGTTGTATAGTGTGCCTGGGGATAGTCACACGGAGACAAAGCATTCTTTCAGGCTTTCTCAGAGAGCAAATTAGTCAAGCAATGGCCGTGACTCATCCTCATGGCTGACACTGACATAGGATCTACAAAGTGAGGTACAGGTTTACAGAATAAATCTTGAGGGTACTTGACTGACCTTACCAGATATAAAGGTTACATTTCTTGTCATATAGGTCTTGCTTTATCTTGGTCTTAACTATCGAGCAGAAAAGTATAAAAACAAGGTATATAAAGTAAAGCCATATTAATATGTTGAGCTGTAAAAAGGCTCAAGTCAACAACGTCTGTGGATAAACCACTACTATTGTGGACTGCTGCACTGTGTTGGGTTGTTTGGCTGGATTCAAGCACCTATAGTATTTAGATGCCAATAGAATATTCATCTCTGACAGGACTAAACAAAAAAAAGGGGATACAAAGGAAGGACCATTTTATATTTTTATATACAGAATAGTTAGGATAGATATACAGCTATTTTCTCTTAATTCAATGAGAAGAAAAATTTGTACTAATAGTATGTTGACAAAATATCCTGTCTACTTCTTGTACTATGGATAACCACTAAGAAGATAACAATATACAAGGTATTAATTATTGAAACTGTCCTATTAATCAGCTTTGAAACTGTCTCATTGATATTTGTTTCTCTATAAAATAAAATTAAATTAAAAAGAAATCATTGCTGAAACCAATGTCTGTACTTCTTTGTTTTCTTCTAGTAGATTTACAGATTTGAGAGTCATGTTTAAGTTTTCAATAAACATCAAGTTAATTTTTTAAACTGGTATAACATAATCATCTAATTTGTAACTTCTACATATGGGTATAAAATTGGCTGAATATCTGGCCCTTAGAAAATCCTTTTACATTTATATGTGCTTGGCACTAGTGTCACAATCAACTATCAACAAATGTGTATACTGATTTTGGGTCAGGCTTCTATGTCCTTTGTCAATGTGTGTCACTTGTGCTGGGATCATGTTTTAAGCATAATTTTCAGATTGTTTTAAATTTTGAAGTCATGGAGTAGGATTTGTTTACACATCACTTTTTAAGAGTGAGGGAAATCTTACTCTTAAAATTACAAGTTTAGGATACTATATTAAAGTAAAACACATTGTGAGTAGATACACCACTTGTCTCAACACAAACTTGGTTTCATTCTCTGTTGTTATATTGCCCTTGATATGGTGATTTACATAAGAAATTAAAATGCAATGAAACTGCTAACTTCAAGTACAGTAACATCCACCAATAAGAGAGCTATTTATTTGGGTAATGTAGTATGACTGTGCAACATAATCTTACCATAGCATATCCTTTGTTCATGAATGAAGCCTGTAGTACTAGTGACTTTTAGGTCTTTCTAGGTCGGATTTGTCACCGCAAACAACATTTTCTGAGGTGTTGTGTCTTAGTTGAATCACACATACATTGTTCACATTTCACTCATTTCTCTGGTCTTTTTGTCTGATATAGGGGAATAAAGCCCATCCAATAAGGCCAATAAATTAGATAAATGTTAGATCATTATATTAGTTTTTCTTTTGTAATGAAAATTATATTTGATCAGAAAAAAATGTTTTGTGCAGTAGAAGACAGAAAAAAATAAAGCCTACATTTGTATAACATTACTGACATAAAAATAATAAGAGAAATAAATTTTTCCTCCAGTAGTGTATTTTATTATAAAGATGGCAAGTTATTGGCATATCTCATTTATGGTGATAGAAAATTCTACTGCAGTGGCTCTTCTACTAAGTGACTGGCACATGTACACAGAGTAAAGTTTCTTATTCCAGAAATTTGTACAGAATTTTGATGATGGAAATATCAGTATAGTCATGCTTCATCAGTCTCAGTGAACAGCCCTGTAAGTATTGTAGGAAGTTTTTGCAAGAGAACAGACTTAATAAATTACACATAATTTAGAAGAATATTTTATAATGCTCACCCAAAATATCAGATGCAGAAGAGCACAAGAGATTTGTTTATTCAGTAGAGACCAGAGAAATCCAGACTAAGGCCTAGAGCCCACTGCAGTGTTCTCCATGAGTCTAGATAGAGCCCTGGAGCCCACAGGAATAGCTCTTGCATATCCATATCGATGACGTTGAGTGTGCCTAAGGAGAGTCACATGGGGAGAAGACACTCTCTCAGGCTTTCACAGAGAGCACATTGGCCAAGCATTGGCCATGACTCATCCACATGGCTGACACTGACAAAGGTTCTACAATCTGAGGTACAGGATCTCAGGACAAATCCTGAGGGCATTTCACTGACCTTCTCAGACCAAAAAACTACAACTCTTGTTGCACAGGTCCTGCTTTACCTTGGTCTTAACCATCCAGTAGAAAAGTATGAAGATGAAATATAGGAAGTAAAGCCATGTTGTTATGTTGAGCTGTGGGGGACTCAGGTCAATAATTTCTGACATTGCCAGTTAAACAGAAGACCCAATGCTATTATGGGCTACTGGACTCTTTTATAATATTTTGCTGAGTTTACACACCTATAATATTCAACAACGGAACTTAAAAAAATTGGGGTATAACTATGAATGTCCATTTTGTATCTGTGTATTCAAAGTGGTTGGGATAGATATATAGTTGCATTCTCTTAATGAATAGAATGATTTTTTCTAATGGTGTTTGTAAGTAGGATCACAAGTCTGCATCTTGTACAGCAATTAACCACTAAGAAGAATATATGCAGTGTATTATTTATTGAAACTGTACTTTCGATTTGATTTGAAACTGTCTCATTGCTATATGTTTATCAATAAAACTTTGAAAAAAAAAGAATCTGTCCAAGAAGGCCCAAGAATTAGTGGTGAAAGTCAGGAAAAAATCTGACTGGTGGAGTGAAGGATCTGTGCCAGAGGCTGAGGGATCTTCTCTGTAGCGGGGAAACAGTGCTCAATGTAAGGACTAGAGCTCCCCAGAAAAGAACAGCAAGCATCCTTGGTGATAGTGAGGGCCTGAGCTCTCAATAGAGGAAAACAGCTGAGTTCACACAGTGTACATCCAGCTGTTGCCAGAATCTCTCTGAAAATCCACAGCATGCAGTATTCCCCTCCTGTCCTCCTTTTATACCATTTCAGCAACAGTTCTCGGGTGGGTTTCCCACACTTCCAGAACCGTTCTGACTTGGTTCTAATTGACCATTAATTATTCCACCACAAGGAGGAAAAATATGCTCTGGAGATCCAGTGTATTATTACCTTCCTTGTCAATGCAGGACAAATCACATTTTCAAAATTTCACTGAATAAGCCCTGATTTGGGGAGAGAAAAATGTGAGCTTCTAAATATTTTTGGATGATTTTTTAATTCAGGAGAGTTTTTTCTGTGAAAATCATTTAAAAATGAAACATAAAATTTAAAACCTCAAGTGCATTCTTAAGTCTCCATTTACAAAACTCTTCTAAATATCTTTATTCAGGTGTCTTGTGTTTAACACATTGCAACACTATAAAATCATCCCAATCGCACATTACTGTATATTTTATGATATATATTCAGATCTAGAACTCTTTCCTACTAGAAACTTTCCTACTCACACTTTTGGCTACTGTGAATATTTTTCTTTCAAAATCCTTCTTAAAATTGAATGCAGTGGACAATACGTATTATTTCAACACACCTTTAATTCCAATCCTGAGGCAGGAGGATTGCTGTCAGTTCAGGTCACCATAAGCTACACAAAAAGCCCTTGTCTCAAAACAAATAAAGAAACAAAACCTTCATTTACTGTCACTATTTTTCTTCCTGTTGTGATTATTGGATATTGTTGAGCATACCCCATGCTAATCCCTTGAAGGTCTTGAGAATATGTATGTAAACTGGGCTTACTTTGTTTCCTCATGAATCATCTAATCCTACACAATTCCCTAGGAGTCTTGGCTTTTACACTCCAGTGCCTGCTCCACTAGTTCATGTTTCCATCATTTGGCAAGTCTGTTTCTATGCATACTTCTTTGCCTCGTGATGGCTGACTGCTAGTGAGTGTGGCAAGTTGTATGGCCTGAAAGATCAGACAACACCGGACTATCCCTCATCACTTGGTAAGGAAATGCAGATTCTGCACATGTATACATCTAGATCTCAATTTAGTCATTATGGGGAGTGGGCTTATGTATATAGTACAACTAGTTTCTTTTTAATCCCTTTTCCATCCACATCCCTCTTTCCTTCTTTAATTCTCCTTCTTTCCATTTTCATTTTTGTTGGTATTTTTTAGCTCGTGTTGATAGCATATAATGCTCACATTCATTAAGGTAATTAGGTACATGGTGTATCTTTATTTTATATATTTCCCCTTCCTCTTTCCCTCTCCCTCAGTCCTCATCTTCTATCTCCTGGACCCCTTCCACCTTACACTTTGTATCCTCCTAGACACACTTTATTATTCTCTTGGTTTATATTTTGCCTTATAAGTAAGAGATACCATAGGGTGTTTAGGTTTGCATGTCTTCTCTGCTTCACTCAACCTTATATGTCCCCATTTTGATCAATGTCTACACAAATAAATATGGTTCTGTTTGATTAGCCCATGAGTAACTAAACTATATGGCAGAGTTATACATATTTTCTTTCTCCAATATACAAATATTCTTAATATATAGCTGAAGATTCTTTTCATGAAAGATTGGAAATAAGATTTCTCAGTATTGTTTCAATAAATTTCATGTATATTTACTGAAGTCACTTGAATATGGTCAATGGTAGAGATCCATGAATATATTTTTATGCATCACAACTCCCATTTCTTAGTCCCAGAATTTTTTTAAAAAGAATTAATGTGCTGATGGTGTGTTTTGGTGCTACAGAATGTATGATTGGTCAGTCACCACCAAAGATTGCTATTTAATCAACGGTCCTTGAGGTCTTTCCAACTAAGCTACTAACTAAGCTTTGGATGCCTAAGCACTCCTTTTGTGATCCAAGCAAATTTATAATATCATTGTAAATAGTTAGATTGAAAAGACCATATCATTAATAATTTTCAACTTTATCTATGTCTATAAATGACATTAAGCATTCTTAGTTAAAACTATTAAATATCTTTCCAATGCTGTATGTTATCAATGAAGTGTAAAATCTCTACTAATTGTAGTTATATTGATAAGTTCATAAGGATCTATATATGTTTATGAATATTTCTATAAAATTAAATTAGAACAAGTTTGCATGCATATCTATGGTTACTGTATAAATGTAAAATTGGGATACCTGTATTAGTAAGTCCATCTCCTATAGGTCTTGAAATGCTCAGCTCCCACCCTCAAGAATCTGATGAAATAGGACTGAACAGCAAGATACTATGTACTTCCATCTGGAAATCTAATGTGTATCTGACTACAGTTATCGTCAGAAGGCAGTATAAAGTGGTATTATGAAGAAAATTGGCAATTGCTTTTAGGATAACTATCCTTTACTGTGGCTATTACACAATTGTCAACAAAAAAATATCACCCTCTATTAGAAGAAGAGCTATTTCTACTGGTAAAGGCATACAATGTATACTTTAGGAGTATTCAGGTATTGAATGTGTTCAGTATCTTTCTTAATTTCTCACCCTCTCCTAGTCAATGCCCAGTTTTCATATAAAACTCTGGAAATATTGTGTATACTTCTAATGTTTCAGGACAACACAGATTTAAGCTCCATCTGTTAGTTCATTACTGGAACTCTGCTTCTACACAAAGAAACTTAGTAATTCTATGGCCATACCTTAACCAACAATTCATCAAGTAATCTTTAAGTCTTCCATCAAATTAAGAAGTGCCTAGGATGCATTTATTTCTTTCAAAAGTGTCTATCATCAAAATCCTGCAAGTTCGGCTTTCAATAAGGACTTTAGGGTTGTGGTTGTGTAGATCAGTGACACAGCACCTGCCTTGAATGTGCAAGAAAATGTATTTTATCACAGCACCATGAAAAATAATGTAATCAATTAATTAATTTTAAAATGAAGACTTTTTGCACAAGGAACTAAGGCAATTTGCTGGAACTAAGATAATGTGAGGAAACAGAAATAAAGGTGAGATAGAGAACCAGATATTTTTGCCTCAACAAATAAATCACATAGAAGCTGTAACAGGTAATAAGTAATTATATTGAAAATGTTTTCCACATTTTAAAGGATTATAGTTGTTAGTTTTCTTCCACAAATACAAAAACAGTGACATCAAG
>NW_004524751.1:3916428-3935559 GCF_000260255.1 Octodon degus
GTTACTCATTGAAAAGAAAGGTTTATGGCTATACTATTTTATCAATTTTTCATGTCTACATCTCATACTATGAGATAACAATACACAGAGTACTAACTATTGTTGCTCTCCTACTATATTGTTTTGAAATTGTATACCACTGTTTATTGTTTATTTTTCATTTCCTAAAAAGAAAAAAAGAACTGTGTTAAACTAATTCTCACAACGATGAATTTATTAGAAAGATGAATAGGAGTTTCACTATAGCAAAGGTAGTGATAACAAAACCCAGACAATAGAAAGAGTACACGTATTACACTTGATAGTTACCTTCGTTACTTGAAGAATAGAAAAACTACCCCTATTACACTTGATAGTTGCTTTTGCTCTTTCAAAGCGCAGAGATTTCTGCTGTGACAGTGTGAAATGCTTGAAGTGAACAGGTACTGGTTTTCTCTTGCCACTCAATGAAACCATAATTTTTTTTTGTGTGTGTGTGTGGTGCTTGGTGGAACATTTATTTCTTTTGATTCTAAAATTTTCACAGCAATAACACTGTGTCTAATAGGACACAGTGCAAGAGTTTCGAGAATGGGTCATTGTGACAATACCAGATCTATTTTCTTTCAAATCTTTCTAAACTTTTGCTCTGAGTCATTTCAGGTTGATCCTTGCAGGCATAGTTTGTAAGACTCCCCTTGTGGCTCAGTGGGTTTCTGGTTTCCTTTGGCTCATGAAGGACATGCAAACAAATTGAAAGGTAAGAAATATTTAAAAGGAAATTTTACTTGATTTTAAATTCTAAAATAAGTTTATTTGACACAAGCAATTTGTATGGGAAAATTTTGTAGACAATTTTCTATTTAAGAAATGATATTGTACATATTAAAGGCAAGAAAGGAAAATCATTCAGTCATAAACAGCTTCTCTACCTGGATCATTTTGCTTTTCTAATTATGACAGTAGTGTCCAAAGTAGATACGTGCCACAACAAAGCTTGCTGATCTCAGGCCACTGTTATTTCCTTTTGGGAATCTGGGTATTCATCAGAAAGTGCCAGCTTCAATAAGGTGACTTCTCAGGGATGAAACATTTATGTCTTTATAATTGATGTTATGGTTCCCACTCTAATAACCATCCCATTGAGCAAACCCTAAAAAGACTGTTAGAATATAACTAAGGTGTGGAAAGGAACTATTCTTCCTTCCTGACTAAAAACTACTTTTGAGGTGATTTTTTTTTTCTGGCAAACTTGTGCTTAGGACCTATACCTTTTTAGATTTTGAGTCCATTATAGTTGTTTCACAAAAGCTATTTCCACAAATTCTTCTCCACACCATTCTTCTTAAGTCTGTAATAATCAAAAACATTTTCTTCTTCCTAAGATGTGATATATGCCCTGTTCATTCAAAATTGTAAGATTTCCAGTCACAGTTTTTCTTTTCTGCATATTAGAAAATATGGATCAAATGCCACAGTTGACTATTCCCATCCATTATTGGCATAAATGAAAAGGCCATCTGTAACATGGATTTATTAATTGATAGTAGGCTTTAAGCAGTATCACTTGGAAAAACAACCTCATTAAGTTGTAAGTAAATATCCTTACAGTCTGTTGTATGGATGACTATTATTAATGAATGATTGCTTTAAGATATTCCTGACCTGGATAACAAGAGGACATAGCTGCTACATTCAAATAGTATTCTAAGGCTGAGTGTTACGGTCACCTAGTGCTCCATGGCTGGTCATAGATTTTTGCCAGCTGGCTGTAGCAAACCTAAGTTTACAAACAATAATGACAGTAACTACAGCAGCAACAATAGTAATTAACCCCAGAAGATCATGTGACTACCCTCAATAACGCTCAAACCTCTAGTGCTGTACAAAGGAAAAGTCTCATTTCGCTTTACATAGCTCAGTATGGTGGGTCCACCCCTGGTGAGCGAAAGCCAATAAACACAGCCAGGAGATAAAAGAGTAAAGGACTCTTTATTACTTACTCAGCTAAGAAGATCACTGAAGGTAACATAAGTCAATATCTTTCCAAACAAAGAGAAAAAGAGGCTTTTAGTGATGGCATATGTATGTGTTGGAAGGTTGGAAGGAATTGTCATCCACTCCTCTGCACGGTCACACCAGGATGATAGTTTCTTTTACATGGCATGATCAAAGATATTATTGAGATATTTCCTTTGTTTTGTTTTGTTTTTTTTTTTTTTGAGAGTATCTGGAATTCCATTTAATCTTGAAGAATATTTTTATTTTATGCAGAATTCCAGTTTAATGGGTCCACTGAGTAATTGATAAAGTCCCTTTTGCTTTGCCTGCAAGATTGCTGAAGAGAAATATTCTGTAGGCCATAATTTTGTAGTCAGAGCCTTCAAGAGATTTTAATTAGTCTTCAGAATGTTTCTCTTCGTACATATTTCTTAGACTTGGTCTTGTATGAGGTTTGCCCAGCATCTGAGTTTGTAGGTGCGTGTCATTGGCCTTTTGGTATTTTTAGACATTGAATCTTTAAGCATATTTTCCTGCTGCTCTTCTCTCTTTTGGGGATTGTAATGAAGAGGATGTCAGAATTTTTTAATATAGTTCCACAGGTCCCTATGGCTTTGCCAATTTTATCTCCTGCTATTTCTCACATTGAGTAATGTTTAATGTTCTATCTTAAACTGTGATGATTTTCTCTTCCTTTTGCACTTTTCTACCTTTTAATCCATGCAGCCAGTTCTGTGCTTTACTTTTGTAAGTTTCAGCTCTAAAATGCACATTTTAGTGTTATTTGTGTGTTTGTTACTCATACTTTCATGTATTCTAAAATGTTGAAAACATTTTATAATGGATAACAGTAAAACATTCATTACATAATGCACTCACTTTTGTCATTCCAGATTTCCATGGACTAGGTTTCTTTTATCAATCTTTTTAAAGATTTCTTATTATTGATGGGGTTACTAATTTTTCAACTGTCACTTTTAAAATTGTATCATTCTCACTTTGAGTAATATGAATTTTAATTAAATATTTCAAATAGAGAAATATATAGATTATTAGGTACTAACGCACTGTACATGACATTGAAGCAAACTGCTAACATTGTTATTGAATTATTTAAAAAGGTACAATAGGGGCTGGGGAGATGGCTCAGTAGGATAAGCGCTTGACTAGCAAACACAAGGATCTGAGTTCAATCCCTGGTTCCACCAAAAAAAAAAAAAAGTTACAATAAAGTGTATATTATGTAAAATCATTTTAATCTTCTTTAGGAGCTGAGCTCACCGATATTAATACATTTACATGATTGGGTGTTAAACTTTTGACTTTTGCTTTTGTTTATTTTATCTCGCTTTTTATGAGATTGCCTGGAATACTATGGAAGAAGTACCTCCTTATTACTGTTAAGTTGATTAAATTCTGGGTTGGCAACTTAGCTTTTGGTGATATTTGCGGCAGGTCTCCTCATTATGACTAACCAGGATGAGAGCTTTAGCTCTCCATTAGGTTTCTTGTTCTACATTATGGGCTGTGAAGAGTAAGAGGACTCTTACTCATCTTGTGTGATAGTAGTGACACCGTGGGAAGGATATGAGCAACTGAACGATGCTGAATATTCCAAGTGCATAATTAGCTTTCTCTTTCCCCAAATCAGTATGTATTGGCAAAGATACGTACTGATTGGTAGAGGTGAAAGTCAAACTTTTCCATGGGGATCTTCTTGTACACTGAAGAGGTGGGTTGTCACACTCTGGAAAATAGAAAGGTACTCTAGCAGTCTATTTAGCTTTCCCTAGCACCATGGACATTTTGGAGTATCTCTTATAGCCCAAAAAAGGTAGAATTACAGTGGCCCCACTAATTTTATATTGGAATAGAAGAGGGTGAAGCTGTGATAATTTTCTGAGTTACTGTCCATAAGTAGTTATTATGTGGAAGTTGTCTGCTCTTTGAGGCTGCTTCTTTGTTGTGCTTTTGGGACCAAAAATAGAATTCATTAATCATTGATCATTGGTAAGATTCCATCAGTATTTCTGGATTGCCACCTTATTCAGTGACCAATTCATGAGAGTACATAATATGAAAAGAAAATACTGGAAAGACACCATTGTTGTTTCTCAGATACTAAGATCCTTATTTGCTCTGTCTGTGTCTTTCAGAGTATTCTTGGTTGCTTAAGGATATTTAGTTGTACTTAGGAAGAACATAGACATTTATGTTTTGTCAACATTGCTAGCAGCTGAAGTGATATGATACATAGTTGCTTTTGTGTGTGTGTGTGTGTGTGTGTGTGTGTGTGTGTGTGTGTATTTTAGGGAAGAATCTACAGGAGGCTCAGGGTCTCACTACTACATCTGACTGGATCTGCCTGCTTATAGCTTCCCAAGTGCTGGGATTACAGGCATGCACGACCACACCTAGTCTCAATTACTGTCTCAGCGAGCCCTGGGAGGCTGGCTGGCATGGCAGGCCCAGGGATTGAAACCTCAGCCCCTGTGCCTGCTTCTAGGCACTTCAATCTGCTGAGCTATTTGGCCAGGCTTATCTTTGTATCTTTTTGCCATTTAAGGTGACAGTCTGGCTTCACTGATAAAAGTTTGTTGCTCTAAATAGTTACTGAATACGTATTTAAACCAGTCCTAGGCTGGCCAGAGAGCTTCTGCTTAGGCACAACATAATGGCCAGGTTTCGATGCCCAGCATGAAGTGCTAGCCCCATACCCCCAGGCATGCTGAGGCCGTGATTGAGACCAGGCATGGTGGCACATGCCTGTAATTCCAGGGTTTGGGAGGCTGAAAATGGGAGAATCACTGTGAATGGGATCTAGGTAGTGAGACCTTGTAGACCCTGTACTAAAGACAAAACAAACAAAAAATTATCCTATACTGTAACTACTCTGCATTAGCTCATTTAAATGTCCCAGAAAAAGAAACATCAACACAAAGAAATTAAGGTACTTGTTTAAAATTACACAAATAAGAAATATTTAAAGCAGGATATGGAACTAAAAGATTTGTCTCTAGAGATGTGTAATCGCTTCTCGACACTGTGCCTGTCATTGTGAGATGGCTTTGGCACTGGTTTAACTATGACCATATGCACACTTTAAATGGATAATTACAATGTGAAAGTTAGTGTCACATAAAGAACACATAGATGCTGTAGGAAACCAAACACAAGCTCTACAAGAAGATTTTACACTTAATTGGTGCTGTGATTTGAGTCATAATACTTCTTGTCCTAATTTATGACTCAGCTCTGTACTAGAGCACAGTTTTTCTTTTATAATGTACTCTCTTTTTAAAATTCCCAATTAATGTATCCATGCACTTATAAAATAGTTTTAAAGTCTCATTCACATAATATCACTAACTTTGTTTTATTTATTTATTTTTTAATTTTTTTATGTATTTTAGTACATGGTCTACAGGGTCTCAGTATGTGGCTCAGACTCGTAGTGATCCTCCTGTTTTCAGCCTCCCAAACACTGGGATTACAGGCGCAGGCCACCATGTCCAGTCCCAATCACCATCTCAGCACACCCCAGGGGTGGAGCAGCACTGCTTCCAAGGAATCAAACCCCGCCTCTTGTGCTCCACCTAAGCAGGTGCTTTAGTCCAATGAGCTATCTGGCTGGCTCTTACTAACCTTGCTTTAGTTTGGCCCAGTTTCAAATGTTAAAGTAATTAGAAAATGCCAAATTTTTTGAAGACCAATTTTGAGCTTTACCAACAATAACATTTTTAAAGTTTTTAGTTTGTGGAATTATGTGTCATTGTTAGAGAAACGTGCATTAATAGGTGTTTCATAGCATATATCTGCACATACAGAAATATAATGTCCAAATTATGGAAAATAATAATAGTATCACCTTACCAAGAGGACACACACACACACACACACACACACACATTTATATATAAAACCAAAAAAGAGCATTTTTTAAAAAATCAATGTACCAAAATTTTAGGTGAAACAGAATAAAATGGTGGCTTCATTCCTTTTGCAACTTTCATGTGTGATAACGATATATATATATCTTCAATACATTCCACATTTTTTCAGACCTTTCTATTCATTCTTTCATTTTTCTTTTTTTTTTCTTTTTTTAAAGCTCAAAACACTTCATGATTCTTCTCTATATTTGCCCTGTTAGAGAACTTTGAAAGGTAGTAATGGGCCTTCAAATAAGTTAGATGTGTTTGTATGAAAACAAAAACAAAAAAAGCAGAAGCAGTTTAGGCTATCTTTTTTTAATGTCAAAAAACATCTAGAGTAAGCAATTCTGAATTTCTTTCAGGGGCTTAAAAATGTGTCTGAAGAAGCAGATTTATCTTTGATGTTGGATCAGCTTTCACATGGAAGCAAAAAGGCTCTTGCGGCCACCAAAATTACAATCTGATACCATAGTCTCAAGCCATAGGCAAAAAGCATGAAGCTTGCTTTTAATTGATAAAAAAGTATACTTCTCATGTGATTTGCTTTGGAAACTATTAAATTCTCTTAGATTGATCACATTTCTAGTTAACGAAACAATAAACACTTTTCCAGGCTTTCCTTAAAGGAGAATCCATTTGCTAGACATAAGGCAAAAGTCATAAGCCCTATTACTTTTAAGTAGTTAAAGGAAAGAGAAAATGTGTGTTTATTGTAGAAGAACAGGAATGAAAGGATGTGGAAATGCTACATCTTTAGGAATCACTGTACAGTAAATATTTATGGCAATGTAAATGCACATGTGATTTTATACATGAGTATCAAAGTACCAAATACTTTATATTCATAAATTGTTATTTAGAAGCCCATGGGTAAAACACTATCTGGCCTTCTATCTTTTCTGCCAAAGACAGAAATGTATAAACTCAGCAAAATATTCTAAAAGAGTCCAGTAGCCCATAATTGTATTGGGTCTTCCACTTGACTGGCAATGTCAGAAATTGTTGACCTGAGTCCCCTACAGCTCAACATAACAACATGGCTTTACTTCTTATACCTTGTTTTTATACTTTTCTGCTGCATGGTTAAGACCAAGGTAAAGCAGGACTTATGCAACAAGAGTTGTAGCTTTTGGGTCTGATAAGGTCAGTGAAATCCCCTCAGGATTTATCCTGAGATCCTGTACCTCATATTGTAGAACCTTTGTCAGTGTCAACCATGTGGATGAGTCACAGCCATTGCTTGGCCAATTTGCTCTCTGTGAAAGCCTGAGAGAATGTTTTCTCTCCAAGTGACTCTCCTTAGGCACACTCTACATCATCAATCACTTTCCTCTTTGGCCCCATAATCTCCTTGATCAGAAAATTTGGGACACTACTGAGTTTTGCTGAGTTTACACACCTTTAATATTCAAATAACGGAACTTAACATAAAAAGGTATACAGATGAATGTCCATTTTGTATCTGTGTATTCAAAGTGGTTAGGATAGATATATAGTTACATTCTCTTAATGAATAGAGTGATTTTTTCTAATGGTGTTTGTAAATAGGGTATCATGTCCGCATCTTGTACAGCAATTAACCACTAGGAAGAAGGTATGCAATGTGTTAATTATTGAAACTGCCCTACCAATTTGATTTGAAACTGTCTCATTGTTATTTGTTTATCAATAAAATTATGGGAAAAAATAATTTGCAGCACTCAGTAAAAATGAATAAATAAATAAATAAATTAATTAAATTAAATTAAATTAAAAAAAGAAATGTACCCTATGGCTGTTTAATATGTTTACCAATTTCCCACTTTCACCAAGTGTTCTTGTCTTTTTATTTCTCAAATAATTTAAGTGTCTTTGAGCCAGAACGTCTTCTTGCTGTTTTACCAGGAACAAAACTCTCAATGTTGGTCTTCATAATTATACTACCAACAGGGAAGTCTGATGTTGCATTAAATCACAGGATGTATAAACAAACATAACTAGGATTTAGGTGAGTCAGTCCTTCCACCTTTATTTCATACTATTCTAAACTGTTAGTTAATATATCCCAACTTTCCTCTTCTTTCTTCTTTAAATTGATTTTGATAACATCTGTGATTGAGTAACTTAATTTATTTTGTGAGTTTTTTTTTCCTCTATGGACTTTAGGAGAGGATGGTGTACATGAAATCTGCTGTTGCATAGATGCTTCTTAAATATTTAGTACCTCTTGATCCTTCCATTTCTATTTGTCTATGAGAGAACACATGACAGGTCTGATGGGTCCTCCTGAGTTTTGGGAGGCTGGAAAGGCAGCTATCAAGCTAGGATACCCATTTACCAAGAACAGGTTATAGTCAGACAAGACTCATCACCTACAGCTTGTTACAGTGCAGCAGAACAAAATCAAAGTTATATTAGCAAGAAAAGACAGTGAATTGATGGTTGCTAGTCAGTTTCCATATTTACCAGAAAAGTTTCACCATATTTTATAAATTTATAATACCTTATTTTCTTCATATAAGAGTGAGAGAAAATTGAGTAATAAGTAAATATTTTTTATGTGGGCGTGGAAATAAACAAATGCCCCAAATCACTTAACAACTTCTACCAATATGCAAAATAACTTTTTTTGTAGTCATTTTTGTCTTTATGTTTTGTTTTTTATGTAAAGTAATTTCCTGATATTTTTATATTTTCATCTAAGAATACTTCCTAAATTATAAATTACTTAATTATGATCATAATGAAGTAGAAATGCTACGAACCAATTAGACATTTTCTGATTTTATAGTAATATTGTTTAAATAAGGTAGAACTTGTGAGAGCAAGTGTGTGTGTGTGTGTGTGTGATTTCTAAAATGCCAAATTGTGCATAAATGTGAAGCTAAAAATAAGAAAACTACCATACAGCTTTCTATTAAGAGCTGCATATTATGCATGCAATGCCTAGCACAATATTTGTCACATATTTTGGAATTAATGGATATGAATTGTTATTATCATTATTGATACCACTATTGTTTCGTCCTAATGAAATTCAGTGTCTTGGGAAGTACACAATTTGGAAAGAAATGCAGGTTTCCTGTATAATAAGAAATATTCAACTTACTAAATGTCATTCAAGGTACATTTATGAGCCATTTGCAGAAATTCACTTTAGCATTCCTTTAAAGTAAGCTATGCCTGTGCATTTAGCATACTATTAATTTGCAAAGCTGATGAACAAGGGCAAGTGATTTGGTAGTAAAATTATAAAAGAAGTGTGTGGACATTTAGTAATTGTGCTGAGGGAATAAAGCAATTATAGAGAAAACTCAGGCTAAAGCTGCTATTGAAGAGGATTTTTTAAAGCATTTATTGTTCAGATGACTCATCTAAAATGGATAACTGCTCTGGCTGATTATTGCTCAAGACTGTTTAATTTTTTTAAATGACTTAATCACAGAAAACTTCATGTAGAAGTTTGGATTTCAGGTAATTATTGCGGGAGAAACGAAAGTTGGTCGGCAGTAGCTCTTGTTGGAAATTAGAAGTAAAATGAGAACAATAAAACACACACCGTGAAATCTCTCTCAAGGTTAATGATAATTCAGCTTCGGGTATTCAGACGTGGCTGCTCTTGCTAATACTACCGAAAGTGAAGCCTCAGTCTCGCTGCACCAGTTCCTTGGCTTCCCTTTTTGCTTGACAGAATCTTCAAGCCCTTTGCCTGAGCTGTCTCTTCCTTATGGTACCCATGAGCACCTTCCTGCATGCCCTCTCTGTATGAGGATAGCGGAATTCCTTGTCTTATCCTGGAAGAACTGCTTCTAAAGCTTAAACTCCAATAGTGGAAAGAAAGTATGATTTCATAAACTGTTTTAAGATGAGAAAAGAACATGTTTTGCTTTTTTTGCTTTATATTTCAAAGAAGCAGGCTAGGTAAAGGAAAGGGAATTTCCAGGGCTTTAGCAGTGAGTCTCTATGTAGAAAGACCTTGCCATGTGTTCTAAATTCCCCCCAGGGAATTATTAGATCCATTATTCTGGCATCATTACTAATATTATCATTGTTCACATTAAAAAATGTCAGTTTATAGATGAAAAATAATATGGCCAACTATATAGAAAACATCTATTTATTTTGGCTAAAATTGTACTTTCAGACAAAAATTCTAAACATGCTTCAAAGAAACATGCAAAAATATCTAAGTAAGATACATATCTAATATCTATGGTTTAAGTAGATATTAAATAGATATTTATTTTTCTCTCATCTTAATTTCTTATACTTTTTTTCAATTTTACATGCATATATCTGGTAATTTGAACAAATAATTTGAAGACATCTCTATGTAATACAACACTGTTGAATTCATATCATTTTTTGTCAAATTCTGCATCAATTTTAATTTTAATTTTGTATTAGTATTCTATATTCTCTTTGAAAAAGAAAGAAATCAAGTATAGCAGATAAATTATGTAATATTTAAAATTTTATAATATTATTCTGTCCCAGTTTATGTACAGTAGACAATTTCCCCTAATATCTTACTTCTATGTAGTAAGACTTTTATATAAGGCAAATTCTCAGGCTGCAGATCTGGTCAGTGTACCTGCCTCACCTGTGTAAGGCCTTGGGTTTTACCCCTATCCCATGAGCAGGTACAAATCTCTTACTTCCTAATTTTAAATCTGTTCAGAAGAAACTCAGGCCACCCAGATAACTCAGTGGACTAAAGCACCTGCTTAGGCAGAGCTCAGGGACTTGGGTTTGATCCCCAGCTTACTGTGCTGGCCCCACCACTGGGGCACATTAAGAAGGCAACTGAGATTGGATGTGGTGTTGCACACCTGTAATCCTACTGCTGGGGAGGCTTAAAATAGGAGGATCACTATGTGCTTTTTCTATGTAATGAGATCCTGTAGACACTTTGCTAAACGTTTTAAAAAAAAGTAAGGAAACTCAATTTCTTCTGACTCAATCTTTTGCCTTCATAATTTCAGTGGAAAAATACCCAAGTTTACACAAGGAAAAGAAAAAATGTTGTAAATATTAATTGACTTAAATTAAAAATGTTACTAACATTGTTCATATATTATAGTCAAAAATTGAAAAAAAAATGTTTAAGCATCTCATAAAGATTATTTAATGAGGTCTTTAAAATGAATAAATTTACTGTAAAATTTGTCTCCTGCTGAGCTATCTCTCCAGCCTTGTGTCTCTGTTTCTGTCTGTCTCTATCTTTGTGTCTGTTCCTCTCTCTTTGTCTCTGTCTCTGTCTGTCCTTCAGTGTCTCTGTCTCTGTTTCTCCCTCCTCCCTCACCCTGTTACGCTCCCTCTCCCTTTCCCTCTCCCTCTCCCTCTCACTCTATCTTGCTTTTTTTGGTTCTTTAGTCTTCCACCAGAGCTATGAACCATTGCACCATTGCCCTTCTGCCATGTGCAATCCTGCCTTGAATTCAACCAATTAGGGACTGAAACCTCTACAAATTGTGAGTTAAATAAACCTTTCCTCCTTTAAAAAAATAGGGATAAAAATACAATTTATGCAATATTTAAAGAAACTAACACATAAACTTCTTTGTTTTTTAATTTTGCTGGCCCTATCTAGTACCTCTATATAATTTTTCTTGATTTGCCATTTAACTACCTGTATATTGTAACTAAATAAAGTTAATTTCTAATATAAATAGAGTCATTTTCTAGAAACCATATGGAAATCATTATTTGTTTAACCAACAGGTAACATTTTTGCCCTTCAGAGTTTTTATTTATGTATAAAATTAGCTGTTGGTGATATTTTTCTTCCAGCTTCTTAATTTTTTAAAATTGTAATTTCTAAAAATGTCATTCTCTCCTTTGCACATTTATATCATAAATGGAAAAGCAGTTTTGCTTTTAATGTTTTTCTGCCAGCGAAAGAAAACTTAAATATGAATAGTTGCCTTTCTAAATCAGCAACTCCTGCTTTTGGGGCCAGGCAGATGGCTCAGTATAATAAGCCCTTGCCTGGCAAACCCAAGGGCCTGAGTTCAATCCTAAATTCCACTGGGGGGAAAAAAAAAGAAAAAAGAAACAACTCCTGCTTTTAAAGTTTGTCATAAATGTGTTAACAATATTGAAAATACTTTTCTACATAAAAGAATCATATAAGAATATAATGTAAATTCTTGCTAAATCTATATTTAAACCTTTAATCTATTTTAATGTTAAATTCAAATTCAAACCTCATCATGTGTTGTAAAATCTTTATTTTATACATTTTTAAGATACCATTCTGTGTGTTTTCCAGTCTCAATATTATAAGAATCTTTATAGAATAAAAATGAAAGCTGGCAGTTAATACTAAATGATTCTGGATAGCAACACAGCAGTGATAGCAGACCAGCATTTATCCAGTATCTTCCCGACAATAATTACTGAACAACTGGGTTGGGACATCACATTGGGTTATAAAATGTAATTATCACAACTGCTCAAGTAATTATAAAACATTTCTCTATTTTATATGTAAAAATCTAATTCTTAGGGATGTTAAGTAACGTGATGAAAGGAATAAAGTCAAATGCCAGAGATGAAAGTCTATCAGTTCTCTTTGGCCTCAAAATGATTCCCCTAAAGCCCCAACATAGAAAAGTGTGCTTTGTACCAATGCATTGCAGTAAGAACAGTGCTCTCTGGATGGTGAGTATTTAATAATTGGAGATGAGTCTACTAGAACACAACTCATCATGAACGCTGGTGAGTGTGATAACTTAGAATTTATCCATGTATGGACTCATTTGTCTACTAAATTGTACTAAAACCCAGTGATAAGTTTGAAAACCCTTTGAAATGAAATGAACTATGTAAGTTGCTGCTAGTGCTCTTCAGTGTTCTCCAATGTACTTCCTGTAACAGTCAAGAAAATAATTGTTCTTTTCCTTTCAGCAGTTTCTTCTCCCTTTACGATATGTATTGTACATTCGCAATCTTACTTACTCTTTCATTTATTTTTCTTCCACTAGGGAGACAATATGATAAATAATTTTTAAAAAACATAATTGCTTTTAGAAAGCTCCTGTTCTAAGGCTTTCCTCTGCCTCTAGACAGACATCAACAGAAGGTTGTAGATATTTGCCTAGAGGAAGATATTGAATGTCAGTGCAAATCAGAGCAGTTTCCTCAACTGTAGAAAGTTACTGGTGGGAGCCTTGCAGCCATAGGTATATTTTAAGACAAGAGAGGTACACACTGTGTCATAAATTTCTATTTTTCAAGTAACTAATTGAACTTGATATTAGTTGTTTTATAATTTCTCTATAATGTGCTTCATTTTAAGCCACATTAATGGAAAATTAAAAATGCCAGAAATTATTCTTATCTTTAAAACATGCTTATATGATTTTTAAAGACTTAGAATTTCATTTGCTGCTTTATTATCTGACAGAAGTGAACATAAGAAATGGAAATAATAACATTAATCATAATTAGTATGGTTAGCATTTGAATGTTAAATTTTAGTAATGTTTTTAATTATGCATTTTAAAATTTTTATTACTATATGCATGTTATTTATTTGGTTAAAAATATTGTAAAACACCAAACTAGCATCTTGAAGTGGAATCACTTACATTTTTAAATTGTCGTATTTTTTTCTCAAAAGAAATAGCATGTATTTCTATTAATTTAGGACCCAGCCACCTGCCATTCTAATGAATATTTTCTTCACAAGTTTAATGATGTGCTAATTAACTGTTAAGATTTAGGGTAGAGGATTGAGAAATCAAAGTGATTTGCCATGATGGATTCAACAACACTTTCTATTCACTTGCATTTGTTTAAACTATTCCTGGGAGGACAAAAATTGGCAAAATTGTAATATTACAAAGAAAAAATGTCATCGTCTAAATTGCAATTAGGGAGAAGATCTATGAACTGAGAGTCAAAGTCTCACTGAAAAGATCTCATTGCTCATGAAAAGAATCCATGCTGATGCCAAATATACAGAATTAGTAACAGGAAATTATATATATGTGATACAGTAGATACAGTAGAAACATTATTACTAATCTGATACAGTAGAAACATTATTACTAATCTTTGATTATCAGTTTAAAATACAGTCTCATTAGTTCTCAGAATTAGTCACTTAGTTCTGAATGGTTATCGAGAGAAAAAAGGGATAAAATAAAACACAGTTCAAAACTAAACTGAATATCAACCCATTGACAGAACTTTGGGCACATTTTGGATAACAAAAATGCATTTGTTTAACACACTCTTGAGGACATAGTGCAGACTGTCATATAGCTTTCTAGTTCCCGAAAACAGAAGGATGCATATTCTTTTACTATTCTCAATTATTAAGATTTTTAAAATTATTTATTTATTTATTTATTTATTTATTTAGCACAGGGTCTCACTATTCAGCTCAAACTCATAATGATTCTCCCTCCCATCTCAGCCTGCCCAGTGCTGGGATTACCGGGGTGCATCACAACTTCCAGTTTCTATGGCCAGCTCAGCATGGAGCCACAGGGCGTGTGGTACCTGGCATAGAACTAGGGTCCTAGTGCTTGCTATGCGGGCACTTAACCACTGAGCTGTGTCCTAGCCCAATATTTCAAATACATATAGATTTCATAAGAAAGCTTGCTTCAGTGGACATAGAGGTTTTTAAAAGAAAAACTAATTTTCCAGGAAATGCATTTTTTTATTATTTTTCAAATTATTACAAACCTAGTCCAAGACTAGAGCACTGAAGACTGGAACTAAATTAATTTTCACAATGTGGAGGAATATGCTAAGTAGTATATTTTCAGTTCAGGTTTCTAGACAGAGATATATAAAAGGATGCACTGTGGAATTATTATGAACTATGTCATCCTCTGCAATGTCATTTTGTAATGTTTCTAGATATTACTGTCTTCATTGAGGAAAGATTAACACTACCAGTCAATATGAATATACAAAATGCTACAGAACAACTGATATACTAAAAATTCAAAGGAAGAACAGACAGCAAAATGGTAAACTACATGTTATGGCTTAGATCTGAAATATCTCTGAAGCTCTTTTATCGAAGGATCGCTCTCAGCATAGCAGCCTTCAGAGCTGAGGACTTTGGATGATATTGGATCATGAGAGTTCTAACCTCACCAGTGAAGGCAGCCATTGGTAAATTTGTAGTTTAATGATCTATTGAGAGGTGGTGGAGCCTTTATGGGATGAGGCGTTTGTTGAGAAAGTAGGTCACTTAGGCGTTTCCTCCAAAGTAGTTCTCCCTGACTCCCCTGTCTCTGGCTCTGCTGGCCTTGTGACATGAGCACAGCTTCGCTTTAACAGGTGATTTCTACAGCTCAGATTCAAAGGAACTAAGTGACCAGGAAATGTAGCTTCTTTAACTGTGAACCAAGATAAAACCTTTTCTAAGATAATTGCTTTCAGGAATTTTATTGAAATGACAGGAAGTTAACTAACACAACATGTATTTGTAAGTTTTAAATTAAATCTTAAGAATCTTGGGAAGATTTATTCACTATTAGTAGGATCAGAATGCTATCAGAAATTAAAGAACTGGTATAGATTATGAATTTATTAAGCAATGAAACAAAATAAATCTAAAAAGTAAAATTAAAACTTAACATTTCCAATGAACGAAGCAAAAATAAGTTTTCATATTTTATCATTGTGTAATTATTGTAAAAAAATGAAAAAAGTTCTACAGTGAATAAAAATAAAAATATATTCAAATTTTGAGAGACAACTTGGTCATTATGTAGAAAAATACCAGTAATTCAGGCATTGTAATGGAACTCTTAAAGAATAAGAATCAGTACTCATAAGTATTTAGAAAATATAAGTATTAACTTGGATCAACTATTTAAATTATTTTACTGAAAAATCATAAATAGTGAAACAAATTCATACCCTAGGCCAACCATGGGAAAATTACTCAATTGTAAGTATACAAATTTGCAGAACTATTTTCAAGCAAAACTCAATGTATTTACATGTTTTCTGATTTAATATCTTCTCTTGAACACTGTGTATTTTAAACACAGGCACACACACATACACACACACACTACACACACAACATACAAAAATATTTCAGGATTAAAAAAAAGCACTTCATTCCAGAATTTTATATTTACAGATTTTAATTTTAACATTTAAAAGTTGCATGTTGAATTTCTCAGACCTATAAGGTGTCTGCTGGGTGTGGTGGAGCACAACTGTAATCTCATAAATTGGGAAACTGAAGAATGTAGATTTCCATGAATTTGAGGCCAGCTTGGATGACACAATGAGTTGGAATATAAGACCATTCTGAACTATATATTATTTAGCAAAGCTCTGACAGAAAAAAAAATAAAACCCTGTAAATTGTGAAAACACTATACTATACTAGATTATTTTCCTGAAAAGTTTTTTAAATTCCAAGTAGAATTATAAAACAATAAGATTTCCATATGGTATTTATTCTTCTTTTTATGTATTTGGTACAGCATCTCACTATGCAGCTCGGACTCATAGAGATCCTTCTATTTTCAGCCTCCCAACACTGGGATTACAGATATGTACCACCTGGCTCAGTGTGGCTGGGAGAGGGGCTGGTGCAGCTTGTGGTGCCTGGGATGGAACCCTGGGTCCCTGTGCCTGCCTAAGCAGGTGCTTAGCTTGCTGAGCTATCTCACTGGCCTTCCTTATGATTATTTTAAAATATTTCATAATCCATTATTATTATTCTTTTTTGTATTTTAGGGAATGGTCTACAGGGTGTTCAGCATCTCATTACTAGGTTGAATGAATAGTGATCCGCCTGTTTACAGACTCCCAAGAGCTGGGATTACAGGCACACGCCACCACAACCAGTCTTAATTGCCATGGGGCAGGGCTGGCACAGCAGGCCTGGGGATGGAACCCCTGGCCCCTGCACCTGCTTGCAGGTGCTTAAATCCACTGAGCTATTTGGCTGGCCCTTCATAATTCAGTATTAATTTTTCATTTTTAAACACAGTACAAATTAGAAGTGAAACAAAAGAATTACAAATGCTGTAGAATTTCACTGAACAAAGTAATACAGATTTCACAGTATTTGCTGTAATACATAGTGTTGTCTTCCAACCAGTAATTCATATTACTAGATATATACATGTAAAATTGGAAGAAGAAAGAAAAGAAAGAATGTATAAGAAAATAAGAAGAGAAAACATACCAACAATTGAAAAAACAGAACAAAACAAATTAAAGCATTAATTGCTTCTTTCTACAGACCAGCAGAAATGCACAGTACAGTTGCCCAAAACATCCTGCTTACATACCTAGATAAATCCCATTTCCTCACTTCATCTCCTGTCCTTCTCAACTCAGTAACTCTTTCCTTTTGAATAAGTTCATTCTCTTTTCCTAGTATTTATTGTACGCTTCACATTCCATTTTTCTTTTTCAGGTTCTCACACTAAGGAGACAATGTGATGTTTGCACATGCAGGTCTGATTTATTTCACTTAATATATTTGCTACTTGCATCAATTTACCGACAAAAGACTAAAATGTATCTTGCTTTATAGTTGAATAATACTATATTGTGTAAAAGTACCATATTTTCTTTATCCATTCTTCAGCTGATGGGCATCTGAGTTGTTTCCAGCATTAAGCTACAACTAATTGTGCTTTATAAGCATGGGTGTACATATTTTGCCATGGATTGAAGATTTCAGTTCTGGAAATATATCCCGGAGCAGATCAGCTGGATTGAATGAGATCTCCATTTGTTGCTTTGAAGGAACCTCCACACTGATTTCCATAGTGATTGTACCAGTCTGCACTCCCACCACAGTACACAATATTTCCTTTTTCTCCACAGCCTCGGCAGCACTTGTTTTTGGCTGACTTCTTGATGTTAGCCATTCTTTTTGGTGTAAGAAGGAATCTCAGTGTTGTAATTTGAATTTCTCAAATGACCAATGATATTGAAATTTTTAAAATATATTTACTGCAATTTTTATTTCTCTTTTGAACAGTATATATGCATCTTAGGTGCCCATTGTTTATTTTGTTCTTTGAAATTGGGGTTCCTGATTTTTAAAAAATTCTTCATATGCTCTAAATAGAAGGTGTTTGTCAGAGGGATATTCAGCTACATTTTTCCCCCAGTTTGTGGGCTTTCTTTTTCCTCTGTTGGAGCTTTGCTTTGAAATGCAGAAGCTTTTCAAAAAGATGAGATCCCAGTTGTTGATTCTTTGAAGTCTAACTTGTGCAGTTTGGTTTTTCTGCTTGAATTCTACCTATCTCTGTCTTTAAGATTTCTACCTACATTTTCCTTCAGAAGATTTAGTATTTCTGTTTTCATATTTAAATATTTGATCCATTTTGACTATAGCTTTGTGCATGATGATAGGCATGAGTATAGTTTTAGTCTTTGGCATGTGGAAAGCTAGTTTTTCCACCACCAGTTATTAAAGAGGCTATCTTTCTTCTAATGAGCGTGCTTGGCCCCTTTATCAAAGATAAGTTGGCTGAGTGTGTTGGCAGATGTCGCTGCATCTTCTAATTTATTCTTTTGCTACTCAGGTCTGTCTGTATGATAGTACCATGCTGATTTTATCACAGAACATTTATAGTATAATGTTAGGTCAGGACTTGTGATATCTTCTGCTTTTCCTTTGTTTCCCAGGATTGCTTTTAATATTCTGGGACTCTTTTGGTTCCAAATGAATTTGAAGAAAGTTGTCTCTAGCTCTGTGAAGTATTAGGTATTTTGATGACATTTTGATCAGGATTGCATTGAATTTGTGTAACAATTTTGGAAATATGGCCATTTTCACAATGTTGGTTCTTTCTATCCAGGAACATGGAATATTTTTCTGTTTTCTCACATCCTCTTCAAAATCTTCTTTCAGTACAATAATTTTCACTGCATAAATCTTTTATCTCCTTTGTGAGATTGATTCCTAAGTATATCATTTTTCTGGATGTTTCATGTAAATCATGGCTTCCCTAATTTTTATTTCGCTGTGTTCATTGTGTACAAAAATGCTGCTGGTTTGGGGGAGTTGACTTTTTATCCTCCTATATTGCTGAATTTGGTGATTAAATCTATGAGGCTGTTGGAGTATTGGGAGTCCTCTAGGTAGAGTATCATGTCATCTGCAAATAATGATAATTTTAATTCTTTTCTAATCATTCTTCCTTTTATTTGTCTCCCTTCTGTAATTGCTCTCCCTAATGTTTTCCAAAGTATGTTGAATAGGAGTGAAGACTGTGTA
>NW_004524751.1:3936022-3937675 GCF_000260255.1 Octodon degus
GAGTTTGGGAGAATTGCTTCTCTTTCAATTTCATTGAAGAGTTTGAGAAAAGTTGGCTTAAAATCATCTCTAAATTTCTTGTAGAATTCTGCTGTGAATCCAACAGGACCTGGGTTTTTCTTTGTTGGTAGGGATTTTTTTTTTTTTGAATTGTGTTTTCTATTTCATATCTCTTTATTGATTTATTCAGAGTTTGCATATCTTCTGAACTTAACAACGGCATTTCATATGCATCTAGAAAACTGTCCATTTTGTCTGTGTTTTTCATTCTGTGAGAGTAAATATTTTGCAAGTAGTTATTGATGATCTTCTGCCTTTCTCTAGGGTCTGTATTGATTTTGCCCTTTTTCTACCTTATTCCATGATTTTGGGTGGTTTCTTTCCTTTCTTCTTTTTCTTCTTTTTTGTTTTTGATTAGTTTGGTTAGGGGTTTATCAATTATATTTATGGTTTAATAGAACCAACTATTTGATTCATTTGATTCATATATTGTTTATATTGTTTTCTTCATCTTTATTATATTAATTTGTGTTATAATTTTTATAATTTCCTGCCTGCTTTGGGCTTTGGACTTGATGTGATTTTTTTTCTAAGAGGGTGAGGTACATTTTTATCTTAGAAAAATAAAAGATTATTTGGGCTTTCTTTTTTCAAATATGTGAATTTACTGCCATAAGATTTCCTTTTATGACAGCTTTTATTACATCCCACATATTTCAGTAATTTGTATCTTCATTTTTATTTGGTTGTAAATATTTTTTTCATTTCATCTATGACACAGTGGTTTTTTGGGAGGTTGATATTTAATTTACATGTGTTTATGGCATTTTAAAAATTTATTTTGTCAACAAAGGTACATTTGTTATGGAAGGATCTTATTTTTCCATTGAATTTGATAGATAGATTTGCAGGGTACATCATCATGAGATGGAATTTATTTTCTTTCAGGACCTGAAATTCTTCCTTGATTTGATAGTTTGTTTTGAGAAATCTGCTGTGATTTTGATGGTTATTCTATTGTAAGTGGTTTGTTTCTTCTCTCTAGCAGCCTTTAATATTCTATTCTTTTGCTGAATTTCTGAGATCTTGATTATGATATAAGTGTAGATTTATTGTGATTATAGCTGTGTAGAATTCTGTATGCCTCTCTCATTTGTATATCAGGTTCTGTTTTGCTATTTGGAAAATTTTGTGCTAGTACTTCTGCAAATAGTCTTTTTATGTCATTTGTCCTGTCTCCAACAGCTTCATTGATACCTATTCTTCTTACATTATTTTTATTTGCACAATCTTGTTACTGCTGAATTGTTATTTCTTAGTTCGTTGTTAGTTTTAGGAGACCTCTTATTTCACATTCATTAGCTTCAACAGTTCCTTTGAGGTCTGAAAGTCTATCCTCAGTTTCATTCAAGTGGTTTTGCCAGCTTTCATGTAGTTCTTAATATCCTGGATATTTGTTTGAATATGTTTCATGCATTCCAATTCTTTCCTGTATTGTTCATTGTGTTTCCATCATTTTTCTATTCTCTATTTTTCTATCTATGTATTATTTAGCTATGTTAAAAATTTCTTTCATCATTATTGTGCTTCATTTTGGGCCTGAGAGATTATTCTTGATCTTTTTTCTTCTATAGCCTGATGGACTTGTTTCTT
>NW_004524751.1:3939025-3940350 GCF_000260255.1 Octodon degus
TCTGCGTGAGAGAGACCTCCCCTGCCATAGTCTCAGTACCCCTCCATACCTCTGAAGCTTCTCCCAAGCCCACTGAGTGAGTGAGAACTTCTGCCGTGCGATCAGGATCACTAAGACTCAGCCATAGCCCAGGCCTGGCAAGTGTGTGGGACAGCATCTGTGCTCCCCTGTACTCCATGGACCCCACCGTACCTAGATCAGTCCTGGTATACAGTCGTGGGGTAAAACTTAGCAACTGAAGTCCCTGCAGAGAGACGAGGGGCTAGAACCACCCAACTAATCCAGGAGCAGAACATCTTGACAGAGGGGCACAACAATTTCATTTTCAAGGGCTGTAGCAGGAAGGAGCTGAGCACAACAACTAGGTCCAAGCAAGCAACAAGTGGAAGAACTCAAACTTAATAGATCTGCACCCAAATATCAGTAGGTGCTAAGGTTATAACTGCAACAAACTCTACACTAAAGGTCAGAAGACAGTGCTATACAAAAATGACAAAGAGAAGAAGCAAAATGCAATCCCAGGCCCTGAATCCACCAAGAACAAGTGCAGAGGACACTAGGATAGAAGAAATTGGGAATCACACAGCTGAAATTTCTGAACCAACAGCATCTGAAGTAAAGAAACAAATGCAAAAAGGTATAGAGGAACTGAGATCAGAAATAACCTCTGAAAAGAAAAAAGAAATCTTTGAATTAAAAGCATCTGATGTAAGGAATGAAATGCTGAAACATATAGAGGAAATCAGATCAGAAATAATCTCTTTAATACAATAATTAATAACTGCTTCTTAAGAAGACATAGGAAAAAAACAGAGATTAGAAAAAAGATGTATTCCTTCAAAGAGCAATACAGGAAAGAAATAGATCTCATGAAGCAGATTCAAAGAGATATAGAGGAACTTAAAATCTCAACAATAAGTTTCCAAAACTTTTCGAGTGAAAGTGAAGATAGAGATTCACATCTTGAAGACACCATCGCAGCTAGTGAAAAGGTAAGAAAAGATCTCTTAAAAACAACTAAGATGTAGAAAAAAATTCTTCTACTGCAACATGGTGCAAAAATGAACAAGAGACTAATAGGCATCAATGAGAAACAAAGAGTCACTACAAATGATGTAAAAAGAATATGGGCAGAAGTAATAGCAGAAAACTTCCTCAATATGAGGAAACAATCTGATATTCAGGTAACCAAAGAGTATAGAATGCCAAATAACTTCAACCCAAATAAAAACACACCGAGACATGTAATATTCAAGATCCTAGAAATCCAGCACAAGAACAATATACTGATATATGCTAGAGAAAAGAAACAGATCACACTCAAA
>NW_004524751.1:3946542-3947094 GCF_000260255.1 Octodon degus
TTAAAAAGAAAAAACAAATATGAAAGAAAATGTTCAGTCTTTAATGATCAATTTCTGATTTAAAAGAGTTGATCCCAGAGAAAACAAGAAATAAAATAAAATTATCAAAAGAATGAGTCAAAGAGCTTCTACAGAAGTCAACATATATTACCATATTTTTAAGCAAGCAAAATATAGTAAACTTAATAAAATAAATAAAGAAATCCCAAAGTAGTGTTTGTCATTTTAAAATTTCACAATTCAAGAAACATACAACTTACTACGAAGAAAAATATTCAGGGAAGATAAATATTTTTAAGTCTTTCATCAATAGTCTTAGAAAGTAGATAATGAGGGATAACATAAAACCTGACACCTCTGAAATATGTAAATTGTTATAATCATTATATGTATGACTATAAAATAAAAATATTTTTCTTTGTAAAAATTTCAGAACAATTCCTCATCCTACCAAGCCCTTATAATAGCTTGTTGAGGTGGTCAGTAATTCTTTTTCTGTAAGATCCATGCATAACAATATTCAGGGGTTACATACCTTGAAGCCATCGCTGA
>NW_004524751.1:3948269-3949242 GCF_000260255.1 Octodon degus
GATTTTCATTAGAAAATAATTATGTTAATTTCCCCAGAAATAAATTCATAAAATTCATCAACATCACTGAAATAAATTGTTGACATAAATCTAAAGACAAGAATTGAAGAAATTGAGCATTAAATATATCTATATAAATCAAAATATGTGTCCTCAACACTACCCAGAACACTGGCCCTTCAGAAGCATGAGTGGCTCTGTGCTTCCGGATTTGTGTGTCTTGGGCAAGGAGTGTTTTCTTCTTTTCTTCAGAGTGTCCTTGTACCTGTAGCAGGCCTTCAACATAGTGGGAAAAACTATACAGCAATATCAAAGTGTAAACCCACCAAATTCTCCAAAATTAACATATAAATATAACAAAGCATTTCAGATCTCCAAAGGGTTTTTCATGAATTTAGCAAAATACTTCTTAACTTGAATTTAACCTGAAAGCACTGTAGTAGAGGTATGGTTATTATCATTAAATCAGTGAGAATGAAAACACTTTGACAAATAATAGAGCAACATTTCTCTATAAGATTTTAAAATATAAAGTATAGTAATGTATAAGCTGAGTGTGTATAAAGCTGACAAACATCACAGAATATTCATCCATAAAACATACTATGATACATTCTGTACTTACAGGTGTCAAAGAATATAGTGGGAAAGAGTGGACTTATGGGAAACTTTTAAGTGACATATTTTACTTAGAACATATACACAAATATATTTTGGAAATTTAAAAATTTAAATAATTTTCATAAACTAAATAAAAAGTTCTGTACACATTATTTGAATATGTGAGCCATATAAATAATTCAAATAATATTGTAACTTTTAAAGTCAAGGTATAGCAAAGCAGTCTTTCAGTTATTCTTTTGTGTTCAGCAGCAACATATTTCCATCAGCACACTCTACAGATGACTTCTCTTCCACCCTATGGGTCATGATTCCATCTGAATCTACAGGGTGGATTTCAAAGAAATACGTG
>NW_004524751.1:3950245-3951387 GCF_000260255.1 Octodon degus
TTCTTTCTAATGTGGAATAAGATGCTATTTAATTTTGTTCTTCCATAGCTAATTTTTTTATGTACAATGAGTCTTGGACAACTTTATTTTTGTGTATCTTTGTATGATTTTATTTAAATTTATTGTACAAAAGGTTCATTTTTCTTGGAAATGTGGTATTTTAAGATGAACTAAATTCAGAAATTTTAAATCTTGAAATATATATTGCCTACTTCTTTCTACTTTGAGAATTCTAATTATATGAATATAAGTTTCTTGGTTTTGACACAGTGAACTATTATGACTGATCTGGAAATTCTTTCTTCATTTTTATTTTGCAAAATTTTTATTGTTATATTCATTTATGTTTGTAAATAATTTATTTTCAATTTGCAACCTATTAAAAATTAAAATAAATAAATAAATTAAGGAGATTAAGGGGCCAAAGAGCAAAGTGATCAATGATGTAGAGTGTGCCTAAGGAGAGTCACATGGACAGAAAACATTCTCTCAGGCTTTCATAGAATTTTCCAGGAGGACATGAAAACATCATATCATAGAGATATATGTTTGCCTATGTTTATAGCTTTGCAATTTGTGATAGCCAAATATTGTAAACAACCAAGATGCTCATCACCTGAGGAATAATTGAAAAAGATGTGGTATTTTTACACAATGGACTATTACTCAGTTATAAAGAATGATAAACTCAAAGCCTTTATATTGAAGTGGATGATGCCACTTGAAGATATACTCATAAGTGAAATAAAGCAGACACTAGTTTCCCTAGTACAAGAACTCAAAAGAAAAAATATAAATAGAAAGGTAAAATGCAAGTAAAAGGAAAGCAGGAACTCAAGGACTAATTAATTAAGGGAAGAGCTGGGAAACATGACATTGACAAGCCATACATTTATATGTAGAAGATGGGCAAGGCAATGATCTTGAGAATCTCCAGAAGATTTTTGAATCTAGCATTTAATTGGAAAGATTCTCACCCTGACTCACTATATATACTGATACCTGTTAACTAAGCAACTGCACTGAAGATGGTAATCTATAATAGTAGTTTCATACATGGAGTGTCTGTCATTCTGGTCTTCTGAATATTGGCTGCTTGTCATGACATGCCAGTTGCTGCTGTGCTGTCCATTGGGTAGATG
>NW_004524751.1:3952905-3953506 GCF_000260255.1 Octodon degus
TTTCTCAATAACATTATGGGAACAAAAGATTAAATGTCATGGAGGAAAATATTAATCTTTTGTTTTTATTGTTAGGATTAAATATAAATTTTAAAGAAACAATCAGCAATAAAACTTAGATTCAAGTTCTTCCAAACATTAACATTTGAATTAAGTGGAAAAATGTAATATTTATGAATACATAAAGAGTTGTTTAATGAATTAATAATGTTCAGGTTAAAGAAATCATAATGCATTACTCCATTTTTATTTCTGCCACTATTAAAAGGTAAGGTTTCTCCACTAAGTTGTGCTTCTCTATACGAAAGTCTCCAATTTGAGATCATTCTCTCAATGACCTCAGTTCTTTAGGATTCTAATAAGAGTTACTGATTTTCCTTCTACTCTTTGTTTTTACTTTTTGTGAGGCTTGAAATGATACTCAACCTCATTACATTTTGGAGCAGTAAAATTTTTGGTTAATTTTGAACAAAATAAAAGTTTAGATTTCAAAGCATAGACACAGACCTTTAAAAAATCTTTGTGATACATTGACAATTAACTCTAAGTAAATGATAACAATATAGCTTTCACAACGATGATAATTTTTCATATATATATA
>NW_004524751.1:3953606-3956602 GCF_000260255.1 Octodon degus
TCTTTATATATGTACTTGTGATGTTCATTGTATGAAATGTGAAAATTACATAAATGTGCTAATATTTCTAGGCGATTGCATCTGGTTATTAGTTCAAGGATAATTTTAATTCTGTGTTTTTCACATTTTACCCAATGAAGCTACAGCATTTTTATTATTACATGAAAGATTTCTTTTGAAGTACTTACAAACTTTTCCTGAAAACTATGAAAATACCACTGCCAAGTTGCACAATTTAAATCTTGGCATTTTCATGACTATCTCAAATAAGAGAATAGAATGCAACTACTAAAGGTTGGATGTCACTGTTTTCCTTTGCTGAAAAAGCTCTTCTGTTACAGCTACTCACTGTTTATAAATGACAGCACAGAAGAATAATTGGGAACACTTCTCGATCCAAACAAAATGTAAAAATTTCTGAATGTCTTCCATCAGAGGTATTTTTGGAAATTTTTATTGGGCAAATGGACTGTTAGCAGATGTGAGCTACTATTCACATTCCTGTGTCTGTCAGTTTTCTCTGAAAGATAAAAATGCAAGCAACATATAGGATGCAAATGCCTTATAGTGCAATACATTCCATTTTCAAATGGTGTAATTTACTACTCTCCTTGAAATGACAGAGATCTGGAAGCAGTGTTTTTGGGGAAGATGGAAGGTGCTAGATTTAAACATGCATTGTGGTGTGAATGTAGTTTGAAGCTCCCTCTCTCTTTCCTTCTGTGTCCCTGCCTCTGTCTCTGCCTGCCTCTGCCTCTGCGTGTGCCTGTGTCTGTATGTCTCTTACTGTCTCTGTCTCTATCTGTCTGCATCTCTGTCTCTGTCATCTCTGTCTGTCTCTGTATAACCTGTCCACTATCTTTCTTCATTCTGAGCCCTTGAGCTATGTCGTTTATGAAACCTGTGATTAAAAAGTGCTCATCGACACCTTTACCTATTATAAAGTTGCAAAATTTAGAGAAAAAAAAGTCTGTTTTTAATGTTTACATTTTAAGGTGCATGGCTCTTTTCACCTTATACAGATTAATTCATTTCATCTTCTTTACAGTCCTGTGATGACTGTTGACATTCATTTGCTCTTTGACTAATATCCCAAGCACAGAGGATGTTAGTATCTTGCCCAGGATCACACATGTAATAAGTGATGGGATGAGCAGTCCAAGGAGGCTGACTCAAAATCACTTCAGTCAACTTGTAGACATTATTTCAAGGAATGATGTATTGAGCTCCTACATAGAACACTACCCCTATTGTGTAGAGTTCTTCTTTGAAATGATTGTAGACTCTTACTATAAATTAATCTGGGAAATGGTTTATCCTGAGGCAATTTTTAAAGCATGCAACTGAAAAGCAGAGGTTTTGCTCTTAAAATTTTTATTTTGAAAGACAGAGAGACTAGAGTGTGGTTGGTGGTTGACTTGAGCTGTTTCAGGCCATATAGAGTCAGCACAAAACCCAGTGTGTCTATCAAAAGAATATTCCTTTTCTTTTATTTCATTGATGTCTGCAACTTCAGCTAAGGCAGTTTTTGAAATCAGTTGTTAGGGAAGCAGTGATTTTTGAAAAGGGAAGAGCCAGCTACACCTCAAACCATTCATATGAGTTCTAGGCCCACTAGCAAGAAGTGAGACAAATTCTTCCTGACATTTTAGATGTAAGAAATCAGGGTAACTTGACTGAGGTCTGGAAGCATGATCCATCTGGCCAGTGCATTCAGGCCATGTTTTCTCAGGGGCTTCCTCTGCCCCTGCTCACTACTTAGTGCATTTTGAAAATGATTAAGTGCAAATTCTAAGATTTATTTGCTGCAATTTGATTCTCTTCTAATCTTGATGCTTTTATTCTGGAGTTTCAGAGACTGCACTCAACAAGCGAGGTTTATAACCTCTTTGGGAGGTGGAAGCCACCTAAGCTGGGCACATCCCTTGCTGCTGTTTGTAAAAAGAATAAAGTGACTACTGGTAGTTCCAACATCCCACAGTGTTACTGAGGGTTCCAAAACTGCTGTGGTTACTGCCTATCCAGTAGGCTTTCCAGGGGACACCACTGACAGAATTGGTCACAAGGAGTAGCATCTGAACTTCTGCCTTCTTGATGTAACAGAGCAATTGTTTCGTAAAACATTGTAAGCACCCACAGGATTTCTTCAGAATGAGTAGAAAGAGATCTAGCCTTGACTTGGTCTTCTTGCTTATCAATCATCACGGATTTGAACATTTTTATGTTTTGTGATCACATTCTAAGAACTCAGGGACATCTCTGAGCTGATATTGAGAGCCCATCTGGAATTGCTTGGCACAATGGGTGTTCTTATTATAAATTCATCATCTACATTTGTATAAAATTCCTAATGTCTGCAGGGCTCTGACTTCCTAATCATTCCAGCAGTGATGGCGATATATCTAAGAGTTGCCTACTGATAAGTTTTGCTTCCTGATTTCTACTACTAAACTTACTTTCCTAATTTCCAGTGGCAGGATATATTTCCAAGCAAAGAGCTGAGTTTAAAAACTGCAAGCTGTTGGGCTGCTAAGAGGAAAAAAAAACAAAAACCAACCAACCAAACAAACAAAAATAGGGAAAAAAGAGACTCCATGCTCTGGTAGCATCCTTGACATCACAGCTACTCACAGTAAAACAAATCTATATGAAATCAGGTTGATTGCAGATTTTCCTGCATGTCTCATTTTTTGTAACCTTTGTACAACTTCATAATTTGTCATCTATGTCCTCCTTGTCAATCTTCCTATTATGTTGTTTTACCAATAACATGTGACAGTGGGTGGCAAGCAGAGCTCCAGCTCTTACAATGTACTAATTTGCTATGAGGATTGATATACTGGTTTTCTCAGTTTTTATTTGTGTTATAATTATCTATATGCAGGGCTGGCCAAATAGCTCAGCAGATTAAAGCGCCTGCTCAGGCAGATGCAGCGGCTGCAGTTTGATCCCCGGTGTGCCATGCAGGCCCCACCCCCGGGGTGTGTTGAGACAGC
>NW_004524751.1:3958182-3959673 GCF_000260255.1 Octodon degus
TTTTTTAAGGATAGTTTCATTAATGTTTTTATTCCATTACATAAACATTTCAGATTAGTTAGACATAATTTCTGTTTTGTAGACTTATATGGAACATTATACAATTGTTACTAATTGTTAACATGCTCTTTTTTACATTTCATATATCTTATCTATCTTTTCTCATTATTTAATATTCTTCAATATTGTCATCTTTTATTGGATTTGTTGTATGACTCTTAAATTTTTTTTTCCCTTAGGGAAAGGTCTACAGGGTATTCAGGGTCTCTACTAGATCGGACTCCTAGTGATCCAGTTGCTTACAGCCTCCCAAGAGCTGGGATTACAAGTGCGTGCCACCAAGCCCAGTCTCAATTGCCAGCTCAATGCAGTTACTTGTAAATTACTAGCCATAGAGTAAAATTTACAATGGGGTTACATTGTTTAGAAATATCTTGTCTCAGGCAATTAAAATGAAAAATAAACCCAGTATTTCTGTATTTCATGAGTTCCATAAAATACATATTCTAAAGCAATGCGACTAGAAAGTTTGTTTAAGTAAGTCATGGAAGATTTTTGTAAGTCTGTTGGTGCTCAGTCTTAGACACCAACAAATCACTTGGACTACTTAGAAAAATTTCTGTGATATGAAACTTTCAAAAATTTTAACCACGGATTTTTTTTTTTTTCCGGAACTGGGGATTGAACTCAGGCCCTTGTGCTTGCCAGGGAAGTGCTTATTCTACTGAGCCATCTCCCCAGCCCCAGAATCATCTGCCCATCCCCTCATCAAGGCATTTATATCAGCAAATATCTTTGTTGGGTTTTTAGAGCAATTTGATGGCCAGCTTGTTTTAGTTATGGTAATTATGAATATACTAAGGTCAAACATATCAAATAGGAATTTACTACAGAAGCCCTTAGTTTTTTGTTTTTCATTACATTGTATGTTTATAATACATAATTTTTTCATTCATATTGGGGAGTTAGTGTATATATGTGCTTAATTACCTTTCTCTCTTGATGAGACAGAATACCCCACACCCAAAGTTAAAGGTGGAAAGGCTTACTATGTGGTGGTGTGAGTCTATAGTCGGCTGACCGTGACGGGGTGGCACATGCCAGAGGGGCAGCAGTTCATGGCTGTGTGGACAGGAAAATGGAAAAAGGAGTGGGAACAAGCCACTTTTGGTCCCTTACACTGTTTACAGGTGACCTTCCCTAGGCAGGTATAGCACTCACACCATGAATGACAACATTGTGCTAATAATCAACCACAAACTCTAAATTCAGCCACCTCCAAATAAAGCCCATGACTCTCCAAGGCTTGAGGGATATCTAGACACAAACTGGAACAATATGTAACATATGTTGGTCAGTTATTATTATTTTACCTTCCTCTACCCTTATTTCTTCCCCCGATCAACTCTCTCAATTTCAAAAATGTGTTGTTTTCCTAACATCTTTATTTTACTCATTATTAAAAATAGGAGACAATGGTAAGTTTAATTT
>NW_004524751.1:3960998-3982274 GCF_000260255.1 Octodon degus
ACTTACATTAGTTAATTATCTACTTGTAATCATAACACCACAGAATGAGTAATTCTTATGAACAAAATGTTAATTTTAGCTCATGGCTCTGGAGATCTAAGGTCATGGGTCACCTCTGGTAATCACCTTTTAGTGGTAGAATCCTAACACATAGTGGGATACAAGGAGCACACTAAGAGTACTTTTGTCTCTTTCCTGAATTTTTGAAATCACTGACCTTGTCTATGCTGATCACTACATTTAATAGTACTAATTGTCTCTCAATATTCCTTTCTAAAATTCATAGTCAGATTGCTTCCATCCTCACAACGCAGTATAAATCAAACATGAATTTCATACAAAGAAAACTATATTTAAATTCTAACATTCATGAACTCAGTTTTCAGAGTCAAACACACCATGACAATAAAATAGGACTATCCATCAAACATTTACAATTTCCAATATCATCTTTTATTTCTGTAACTGTTAGAAGACTATTTGTGTCACAATAAACTTTGAATATTTTGAATGGAATGAAATAAGCTGACACCATTTAGAGGTTGTACAATGCATTGAAAGTGGTTTCTTATATATCGTTTTTGTGCATTCACAATTTATAAAAACTCTAAATGAAATTTAGCAAAACAAAAATCATAATTTTCTGTATTCAGAATTTTATTGTTGGCAATATACTTAGGAAATACCAGAAGAGGTACTATTGATTTCTAAACAAAATATTCCTCAGAAATAATAGCTTCTGTAATAAAACTATTGTACTGGAGACCATTTACTAATTTAAACACTCATTTTAGTAAGATTAAATTAAAAAGTACGAGATGAAATTGAAATATATCGATTTGTATAATATCATATTTACTTTGAAGACACTACTAACCTTTGTGATAAGTTTATAATTTCCTAAGTTAAAAATTAATAGATATTGAAACAGCATAAATTTGTACTCTTTAATAAAAAGGAAAACAAATGATGAGTTTGTATGCTTGTATGTGCCTCCATATGTGTATGCACACTTGTGAAATTATATTCATAAATAAAATGAGAAAATTTGCACCATGCATACATATGTCAAAAGATCTATTAAATCTACTCAGCAGGTTTGATAATGAAATTTATAGCAAAGATTAAAATATATAACTGTTTGGGGTTAGTGATGAAGTAATTAAAATTTGGGATTAAACACATTGGAATGTATTAAACTATTTGAGTTTCAGCATTATCCACACAAATATAAGAATAAAGTACTTCGTCAATGATTTATTTTGTGATAAAAGATTAACCTGAAGTGTATGAGGCAGACTTACATTGTCTTAATTTACTACTTGCAATGCCTAAAACAAGGTTCTCTTGCCCTAAATGAAATAGATTTTGATCAATATATAATGAGAGTCAGATCTTTTTAACTATTTAAAATGTCACCCAAATAAATTTTCCCACACATGGACAGTAGACTGTCATTGATAAATGCAATCCCTAGTCATCAAAATGTGAGTAATAAGAAAAAATTTAAGGGCTCAGAAATTCAAAACTTTATTATATAAGCTTCTTTCTTAGACATTAGTTATAACATAGAAACTATATTTTAAGGATATTACACTGATTAACTGTATCTGCCTTCATTATATCAATTAAATTTTCACAAGTAAGGACATAAAGTATTTTAATTTGTATTCCTTTTTTATATGTACACTTTGTCTCCAGAAGGGCAACTATTGAAAAAATTAATTCAATTGTTATTGTACTTTTGTCTCTCTTAACAGTAAGTTCACACCTGGAATTAGGAGCTCCACACACATTTCACGACAGTGTACAAACCTAAGATTTTTACAATAAAGCAGTGAAAGTGTTGACAGATGTTTCTTTTGAACTTGCCTAGAAATAGAGTCTTAGTAAGAATTTAAGAGCTATACGTATAAGACTGAGGGTGTGAAATCCTGGCCAACAGAAGTGAAGGAAGACAGAGGAGTCAGGGAAGGAAGAAAGCAATAGGAGTTTATTACTGAATTTAATCCAGCTTTACAGAAAACAAATCTGATTGTTCACTTTCCCTCAATGTTTAAAGACAAGTTGTAGGAAATGCCTGCTTCTCAGAACAATTCGTCCAGGGGGAAATCTGAGACAGGGTTTACCTGCCCAAACTTTCTCTTAGCTCTCCATAGATACTTCCTTCCACTGATTTGATTCCCATTTGGCCATATCAGCTCTGCAGAGGAACAAAATATTATACTTTTCACGTGATGTTTCATAATAGCTTATGAGAATATGTTCATGAGCATATAAATATAATATTTGTGAATCTATGCATTAATCGATACTTTTATCTCTGAATATTCAGGGAATTTTAAATCTCAGGTTTTATATTTCCTTATAGATCACCAAAATGTTATAAGATACGCAGATTATTAACTCAGATAAATCTATCGTTAGTCTGAGAATATAATTAGATATTCCTAAACAGAGTTGAGAAGGAACTCCTAAAAATTTGAATAGATCATTCACTGAAAAAGTAAAAGTCTGAATTAGAGTGTCTGAATTAGAAATTAACTTGGGCAAAATTTATTCATTCATTTAATTTTTGTCTGGCAGTAAACACATCAAAATTGTGAGAATTCACACAATGATTAGATTTGTTTCTAATTTGGGCTGAGTTTCTAGAACTTTGTACAGTATCATAACCTGTAACCTTGAGAAATTTCTCGTCTTTTGTGGGTGTGCGCACACAATCACCTGTGAGTATTTCAAGGTCCAGTCAGCATGAACATTTGAGATCCTAAGAGTCTGGCATTCTTGAAGTTTTCTTTGAGAACTGATGATTTTAGAAAGCCTTTGTACGTAAGTGGTAAATCCTATAGATGCTAAATATGTTGTGTGAAGTCTTACAACTTTCCTGAAGTTAGAGAGCAAGAAATGTATCTTTTCATCTCTTTTCGTTACTTAAAGAATTTATCCATATCTTAGTGTGTGCAAAGCCTTTATTCTTTTTATATCTATTATCAAATCACTTCTATTTCTCTTCTTGTGTGGGATACTAGCATTATTCTTTAAAAGTCTTAGGAAATTTACAATGAACCCTTTATTGAAACATGTCTTAGAATCTTCTAATAAATTAACAATTAAAGAGTGGAATAAAGAATTCTGTCAAATTTAAAATGAGAACACATTTACAAAGTCAAAAATTTCACCCTTTAGAAAAAAATATGAAAACTATATAAAATTACTTGAGATTAGATACTGATATGTGGAAAAATGAAGATTATAATTTCATACTAATTATGCATATTGACTTCTATTGTAACAGAACAGCCAAATAATTCTAATGCAAATAACTTTCAAAATCTCATGATTATTAAAAAGACTTTTCTCAAAGGGTTATTCAGTTGACTACAACATAAGAAATCATAAACTTCATCTCAGCCTGTGCGTCCAAGATTATGTTGAAAGAATGATCATTCTGGACAGTTGAGGACTGTAATTAAGCATTGAAGCCCAGAAGTGACATATAAGTCTTTCATTCCAATGAGTTAATTAGACCTAATTAGAGTTAGGGCAGAAAGAAAGAAAAACACAGCAGGAAGAAGCACTAATGATGGCCAAATTTAGCAAGTCACATCCCCAAAGATAACTACCAAATTATAATTATTCTAGGAATATAAAAATAGCAACTTTATGAAAGCTTATCAATGAGGTCAATAAGAGTAAAAAATAAATAAGACATTAATCATAAATAGGAATAGGAACTTATGCTGCGGGGACGTTTGCCAGAGGTACGTATGAGATGGCTATGCAGAGGTAAGGGAGCCACAGTTCCCAAATCTCCCAGAATGCGTGGCTAAAGATTAAAAGACGGTGTACGGGAACACAAGTCCAAGTAAGACCACATACACGACCTTGAAGAATAAAGGCTCTGGCTCTTGTGCTTTCCATACTCCAATTTATCATTTAGATTAGTCCCAGAGTCAGTCATTAAACGACCACTCACACCTTTTCTGTCTTTCCTGGTCCCTACATGAGTTCCTGTCTTCTTTCTTTTTCATATTTTTTTTTATTCTTGCTTCCTGGTTCTATTAATAAAAGGTCACAGAGACATCAGTCCTTATCAGACTCTCTCATTAAGGAGTCTCTGGTGAATAGTAGCCCCACTAGAACTTTGAAGGGTCTGGGTGGCCACTGACTCTGAGTAACTCTGTGTTTGTCCTTTTAGTCCTCAGTTGTGAACTGTGACATTGTTCCAACTGATGAGTATAAGAATTAGTTGGCATTCACTGTCTGTTCCTGCTTTGCTAACATACAAGCCTAAAGGAAGAAATAAAAATTAAAAGTCTTTGTTAGTTAAAAAGATCTATAAAATATATGTATTAACTAAAATGTAATGTGGGTCTGGGGAGATGGCTCAGTAGAATAAGTGCTTGCCTGGCAAATGCAAGGGCCTGAGTTCAGAACGTGCAATCCCAGGTTCCACCAAAAATAAATAAATATATAAATAAATACATAAATAAAGTGTAATAAAAGACTAAAACATAGGGGCTAATTTCTAACAAAATATTTCAATAATTATTGACATATGCACAGAATCAAAATAAATACAGAAATATAGCATTCCTTCATTGAAATCTCAATGTCAATTTTTCATTCTCCACATAGATAATTTAGATGCAGTCCATTTATGATTTTATAAATAAAAAAATCTGACTATAAATTAATATGAAAAATATGAAGGTCAGTGGGATAGAAGAGGACAACTTCCCTTATCAAATATTTAGACTTGCTGCACATTTATTGTGACAAGATAGTCAGTGTTGATTGGTTCAAAAATTGACACAAGGTCAGACAATACAGTGTGGAACCAGGCCCTCCCAAGGAAGGACACATGATAAATAATGGAAGCAGAATTTTTATATCATTAGCAATTTCAATATATTAAATGAGGGTTCTACACTGAAAATCGTGTAGCATTACGAAAAAAATGACAATTACGTATCTAAATATAATTCCTGACAGATACCTAAACATTAAACAAAACATTTAAACTTTAGTTTACAATGAAGACATTAATGTGGTAGGATTTTTTTTCAAACACATGAAGTTTGCTATATCAAAATAAAAGCTCAATAATTTTAACTTCTAAATCCACAAACTCATCTTATCAAAAGATACTAGAATAGGGAAAAGCAGGCCACAAAATGAGAATTTTTACTTGAAACACATGAAACTTAAATTTTTTTTCAAAAGTTAGTAGAAAAAATGACAACCAACCTGGAAATCAGTCAGAGGAGATATCTTAGTTATTTTTTCTTGTTTTGAGACAAAATGTCTGACACCCAAAATTAGAGGAGAAAAGTGTATTTAGCTTACATTACATAGATGTTGCAGTCCGTATTTAGCTGGCTCCAAGGCAGGGCAGTACGGCAGAGAGGCATTGCAGAGGAGAAGCAAAGCAGCACAAACAGCAAGGCAACAAGGGATGATCTTGGCAGCATTATCTACCCCTTTTGTGCTCTATAAAGGCTATCAGGGATTAGGGAAGTGATGAACCAATCACTGAACTGATTTAGTAGTCATTCATCCTTAATCCTAGAACCTTTATTCCTAGCATTCCACCATGAATCAAGCATACATCTATATTAAGCAACATCTGAAAAAGCCCCACCTATTACTACATGAAAAAATAAGAGTATTTTTAAAAAATTAAATCTCATAAACTACATAGAGTTTCCTGTCTGTAATACCATACTATTACTGGAACACATTCACACAATCTTAGACATTCATGGTAACTCCAATCTGTTATTTTAAAATTCTCATTGTCAGAAGTCTGAAGTGGTTCTCACTGAGCTAAAATCAACATACATGTTACTAACTTTGCAGAAGTATAAATAAAATGCAATTTTGTTGTGGAAAAAATATACATGTATACACAAGATAAGATAGATATACAGCTACTTTCTCTTCATTCAATGAGAAAAAAGTTTTGGACTAAAATTTTTTACACATGATGTCAACTCTACATCTTGTCCTCTGAATAACTACTACAAAGACAACAATATGCAATGTATTATCTCCTTTCTATTTTAAGGTCATCTGGTCATTCAGTATAATTTCATCTACAAATTTTAATTTCTCTTCATCATATAAGATAACATACACCTAGATATCAAGTGACATAGTGAGACCTTTGAAATATATATTATTTTGCCTACCATAATGGCATTCTTCTAAAATTTCAAAACGAAGAAAAATAGCAGTATATACTTTAGATATAAATAATCATATGTAGAAACTATAGGAGTAAAAGAATGTTAATCATAAAGGTTAGGATGGTGAAATATGTTTATTTCCTTTTCTCATTTTTACTTTTTATTTTATTGGTACGTTTTTAGGTTTTTATATACTTCTTGTGTCAGTGCTTGTAGATCTCCTATGTTAGATATGTTATTTCTTATGTTAGCTTTATCCATGATACCCAGTTTTCCTTAGAAAATATCTCTTCCTCATGATGTCCTCTTGATGTAGATAGTTCTTGGTCTTTATGTCTATCCCAAGGACTTATCTTCTCAAAATAGTAAGAATGGGAAATTGCTATGTATTTGATTGAGGGTCCATTCATTTGGGAATGGACTATGGTGATGGTTAGGATCGCTTACAATCGTTGTTATACAGTGGAGAAAAACAGGTGAAAATGGTACAGTTAGCAAAAACAATAAACTTAAGCATAGTCTGGCTACTTACAAACTGACATAATCATTAACCTGGTATATTTAACTGTAAAATAAAGATTTAGAATTACATAATAAAATCTATCTTATACAAGGAAATTGTATACAATAATTTTACACTTATTAGAGTGATTTTGTCCTGTTTTGTGTGGGGGTTTAAAAAGAATAGGGCTGGACAGACAGATCAATGAGATTGAATATAGTAGGAGCAAGAGTGGAAGGCAGAGGTTTTTCATCCAAGTTTTGGGTAACTGTAGGACATAAGAGGATAGGATTAGAAGAGAAAGCCTAAGAATACAGAAATGAATCATAATGATAAGGACAATTGTTCACTGACATGAAAGTATCATAAAAATCAAGCAAAGAAGTTGATGAAAGAGAAAAGGATATGAATAGAGGAAACAAAAAGAAAGGCCATGGGATGTTTTCTAAAATAGACCACATACTAGTACATAGAACATGCTTAAGTAAATGTAAAGGAATTTACATTGTTCCACGTATATTATCGCACCATATGTTGTGAAATTGGAAATCAGTTGAAAAAAAACTCATAAAAACTTCATGAACAGATGCAAATTAAATGACACACTCTTGAAAAAGCAATGGTTCAAAGATAAAAAAAGATATTAGGCAGTTTCTATAATTAAATGAGATGGCCAACACAACATATAAGAACTCATAGAACACAATGAAAGTAGTCTTATGAATGAAATTTATAACAGTCAACTCCCTTATCAGAAAGGCAGAGTGACTTTAAGTGAACAACTTCACGTTCAACATAAAATTTCTGGGGAAAAAGAGAAAGTCAAGGAAGAAATTTTAAATTTCAGAACACACTTAATGCAATGGAGACTAAAAAAGGACAAATAATTCATGAATTAAACAGTTACTTCTTTGAAAGATTCAAGAAATTTCAAAAATCCTTAGCAAATCTTACCAAGATAGAAAAGATAAAATTGAAATCCAGGTAATTATGAATGAAAAGATAAAATAATAACAGGTACTCCACAAATCTGGAAGATTATTAATTTCTGCTTGAGGAAAATGTAGAAATGGCCAGATTACTAGCTATATTTAAATTGTCAAAACTGAAACAAGAAAATAAAGACAACTAAGTATCAGTCAGTGAAATGGAAATTGTAATTGAAAACTTACCAACAAAGAAAAGGCTAGGTCCTGATGGATTCACTGCTAAACTCTACAAATTCAGAGATCAAATTCTACAACTTTTCAAACTCTTTCATGAAGTTGAAAAGAAAGCAGTATAGCCAAATTTATTCTTAGAAGCAAGAATTACTCTATTACCAAAACCAGAGAAGGCGCCAACCAAGAAAGAGAACTAGAGGCCAGGTTTCCTAGGGAACATCAGTAGAAAATCCTCAATATGACAAAGACCAACAGAATGCAGCAAATCATCAAAAAGATTATACATCATTACCATGTAGGAAGCATCCCAGAGAACATGGAATGGGTGAACATATGCAAATCAATAAATATAATACATCATATTAACAGATTCAATGATACAAATCACATGTTCCTCTCAATAGATGCAGAAAAATCATTTGACAATGTCCAGCACCCACTTATTTTAAAAACTCTACAAGAAAAGAATATATGGTCTTTATCTAAATCTGATAAAGTTATTGATAACAAAAAACCAACTTAATGCTGAATGAATAACTGAAAGCTTTCATTCTAAATTCAGGAACAAGTCAAGGGTATCCTTTGTCACCATTCCAAGTTCAATATAGTTCTGGAAACATTAGCTAGAGTAATTAGACAAGAAAAACCAATCAAAGGTTTAAGACAGGAAAGGAAAAAGCTTGACTTGTCCTGTGAGTCAACACGTGGGGTAGTGACCTGGAGGAGGAACAGGGATGAACAGGACAGGGCAAGAGACACAAGAGATGGAGACAAGACAGGATTCTGATCAAGTCTCCTTTATTGAAGAAGTGAGCGGGGTCTAAATAGCTGTATAGTGGAAGCAGTTGGTGGGACTAGTTGCAGATTGGTAGCAAAGGTCCGGGATCACAGGAAGATGCTGAGGTAAGCAGGGATTGGTGCTGCAGCATTTCTTGCCCAAATAAGGGAAAGTGTAAGAGGAGCGTTCCATCGCCCCCCACATGTCCCCCTTTCTTATTAATTACATCAAACGGGAAATTGACTGTGCCCTGAGGGGACAATGCCTGGCTTGGGTCAAGGACTCCTTCACATGAGATCGACCAGACATTACCCGTCGTAGGATTACAGGGCAGCAGTAGGCCCTGTTCCTGTCTTAGGTGGTCAGCGGTACTGCATGTGGGTCCTAGTTGCCGGTCATTAACTACTTGTCCATCTCACCAGGGGGCCTACATCAGAATAGGCCACATTATGATAGGGTCCATTTAAAGGAATCCTCTCATGATACTCTTGATGATCTGCCATTTCCAGCTGATGAATGCTGTAAGTTTTTGAAAAGTGCAAGGGCCTATCATGAGCAACAGTAGGAGTGAGAAGAGGGGTCCCAACAGGGGTACATGATAGGTGAACATCCCTCCCCACAACGAGGAGAAGGGGTCATCCGCAAGTTCTTGTCTCTGCTTGAGTAGTTGATCCTGAAGCTCATGGATTTTGTCTTGAACTGACAAATGCCTGATTTATTAACATAAAAACAACACTTTTCATGTAAAGCAAGACATATTCCCCCATGCACTGCTGTCAGAAGGTCCAAACCTCTCCTATTTTGCAAGACCACTTCTGCTAGTGAATCTCTCTGGTCTTGGATATCTTGGATAGTACCAGATAATGCTCGAGCATCATCAATCAGCTGATTAGATAATTTAGTATAAGAATGTACTGCTACCCCCAACCCCGCTGAACCTGTCCCCATGGCCACTGTGACTCCCAGCCCCACTAATAAGGGGACGAATTGGACTGCCCTCTTTGTGTGGCCTTAGAAGCAGGCCTGGGCATTCTGCTGCTACCTGTGCCCTGCTCCCTGCTCCCCTGTTGTTGCTCCCTTTCTTCCTTCTCCCCTGCTACTCCTCTGTTCTCTATCCTCCCTGTGCCTCGTGCCGCCCTGTCCTAGGTAACTGCCATTGCCATACTGCATCATCCTATAGTCACATTCTATTCACCATCTTTCTACTTACTGACTGTTCCTCTTTGTTGCCTAGGCCTATAGATTACTCCCCACATCTTCTCTATAGCCATTCTTTTCTCAGCTATCTAGGTGGTGCCACTTCATCAGATTTGTGCCTCTTTTCTCCATAAAAGTCTGCTCTTCCTGGACCTACCCTCCTTCAGATTCCTTCCATCCTTTCTCTACTACCATGTCTTCTGTCACCATCATATGTTAATCATCTGGATCTTCCTTTATTCTGGCGTCTTGCTAATCTTAAACTGCCTCTTCCTTCCTTTTCTCTTAACATACTTTTTTTTTTTTTCTATTCTTCCTTTTCCAACCAGTATATGCCAAAGGTGTCTATAGCCAGTCTCCCCATTGGCTTTAGTAATCACTGTAGATTTATTTGATCTTTTTTTCCCCTTTATTTCTCCTTTTGGGTTGAGCCTCACACAGGGTACATACTCCATTTGACCGGGGGCCATCACTTCCAAAACTGGAAACTCCATTTTGGGAGGGGGCCTATTGTGTTCAGGTGCCATTTTAGGCTAGGGCCCACTGGGCCCAGGCACCATCTTAGGGGCGCCAGGTGTCTGCTCGGCCTGCAGGGATTGTAAGTGTAATGTAAGCCTCTCAAACAGTCGAGTTTCCAGATCCAAAAGCACATTGGAAAATTTAGGAGCAAATTTGGACATTTCATTATTATCAGGAGGCGGTTTTGTAGCAACTGGGGCCATAATGAGGTCAGAACGGTTTTTGGGAGCCTCTTTGGCTAAGTCTTCTCAATTGACCTCTTGTAAAGTAGTAAGGTCAGGATACAAAGATTTATAATGGGTCAGGAGACGGGCCTCGGGTGGAGGAGGCGGAGGTGGCAAAAGCTCAGAAGGGGGAAGTGGCAGCTGCTCGTTATCTTGGGGTTTACTTAACACTTCATTTGCCTCCTCACTGTGGAGAGAGAAGACGTCTGAACCAGCCTGGGAAGGGGCCAGAGTGGGCCTATTTGAGTTACGCAGGACGGTTTCTCCGCGGGTAATCATTTCCCCAACAAAAGGGGCTCTATGTCTCTGCATAAGAATCTCATCAATCAAGCCCCAGTATGAAAATGCTGTGACTGGGACTTTTTCAGGGCCAAAAACTCTACAAAAATCCTGTAATGCATCACCCACTCATTTCCATCTTTTAGAATCGATTGTGCCCTCCAATGGGAACCACGGGCAAACCTCATGAATAAACTTAAAATACTGTAATAAATCTTTTTCCTTTACCTTAATCTCTCAAGTCTTAAGTGCCTTGCTGAGGCTTTCTACAAAGAGTTCATGCTCACTTAATGCTTGACCCATGCTGGAAAAGGGGAAAGGGGTTGCCCTTCACTCACTGTGGCTCGAGCGGCATTGGCCTCAGAATTTGCTTTCACTTTCTGCTTCCTACCCAGACTCTGGAAAGGCTCCCTCATTGTGTCCCCCATGCCAGGCTCCACATTGGTGCCACTTGACTCGTCCCGTGAGTCAACACGTGGGGTAGTGACCTGGAGGAGGAATGGGGATGAACAGGACAAGGCAAGAGACACAAGAGACGAAGACAAGACAGGATTCTGATCAAGTCTCGTTTATTGAAGAAGTGAGAGGGGTCTAAATAGCTGTATAGTGGAAGCAGTTGGTGGGATTAGTTGCAGATTGGTAGCGAAGGTCTGGGACCACAGGAAGATGCCAAGGCAAGCAGGGTTTGGTGCTGCAGCATTTCTTGCCCAAATAAGGGAAAGTGTAAGAGGAGCATTCCATCGTCCCCCACAAAAGCTAAATGATCATTGTTGGCAGGTGACATGATACTCTACACAGAAGACCCCAAAATCTCCACCAAAAGGCTTCTTGTTTTAAATAACCAAATTTGGAAGCATAACAAATGCAAACATTCAAAAATCAGTAGCATTTGCACACAAACAACAAATTCACTGAGAGACATTTTAGAGAAAGAACACATTTCATAATAGCATAAAAAATGAAATAGCTAGGAGTCAATTTAATGAAGTAAAACAAAGATATTTACATTGAAAACTATGGTAATCTGGAAAAAGGATATTGAATAGGATGTCCAAAAAACAGATACATATACCATGTTCTTGGGTAAGAAAAATAAAATAGTGAAGTTGGTCATACCATAAAAGTTGTTGGTTGTACAGAATTACTGTAATTCTGATAAAATCCCAATGTTACACATCATAGAATTAGGGAAAACATTCCTACAATTCATTTGGAACCAGAAAAGACCTAGAAGAGCAAAATCAATTCTGGGTAACAAAGGCAAGGCAGGAAGGCACCACAATGCCTGCCTTAAAATTATACTACAAAGTTACCGTGAGGAAAAGTAGCATGGTACTGGAAAAAAAAAAAAGAAAGAAAGAAATCCAAAGATCACTGGAAGAGAGAACATATAAAAAGTACTCCAAGAATAATTATTTTTGACAAATAGCCTATTTAATAAATGTTGCCAGAAAAACTAGATTTCTACAGACTGATTAAAACTAGGCCTATGTCTTTCACCATACACCAAACCAAAATTGAAATGGATCAATGATACAAATTTTAAAACAGAAACACTGTTTGCTAAAATGTAAAATAGATAGAACTCTTGGAGACATGGGTATATATTCCTTCATTCTTTCTTTTCTCTTTTATTTCATCTTAGTTGTTTTTTTTTTCCCTTTGAGATTGTTCTTTTCTTCTAACAATATTTATTTCACACTTCAAATTTTATCTGTTCTTTTGGGTTCTTACACTAGGAAGACCACATGTTGCTTACTCATATGGGTCTGATTTGTTTCACTTATGAGTATGGTGTGTAGTTGCATTCATTTATCTATAAAACTTTTGAGTTTATCTTTCTTTATAGAATAATATACTTCATGGTATAAAAATATCACATCTTTTTTATCCATTCATCAGATGATGAACACTAGGGTTGTTTCTATAACTTAGCTATTATGAATAGTGTTAATATAAGCATGGATGCACATATATTGCTGCGGTATGATGTTTTCTGTTTTTCTGGTATGATGTTTTCAACTATTCCTAGAAAAGGAATAGCTTGATTGAATGAGACCTCTAATTCTAGATTTTTTGAGGAATTGCAACACTGATTTCAACAGTGGCTATATCTGACTATATCCCAACCAACAGGAAAGAAGGATTCCTTTTCTCCTTGACCTGTCCAGCATTTGTTATTGTTTGACTTCTTGATGATAGCTATTATTTCTTGGGTGAGAGGGAAACTCAATATTGTTTTAATTAGCATTTCTTGAATGACCAATGCTGTCAAACATTTTTTCATATATTTATTTTCCATTTGTATTTCATCATCTGAGAAGTGTGCATTCATCACAGATATAATTTTTAAATTTGGTCTTTGAATTTTGGGGATATGATTTTTTTTTAATTCTATACATTTTCTGATAGAATCCTTTTCCTAAGAAAGAGTTGGAAAATTTTTTTCCCAATTATTGAAATTTCTTTTAACTATGTTGGTGATTTCTTTTGAATTATTTCTAACTAATCCAAATGTTAAATTGATGCAAAGGATATTAATATAGCTATTATAAATATATTCAAATACTTCGCATGAAAGGAACAAAAATGAATGAAAATATAATGTTGGCAAGAACTTGGAAAATTGTTGGGAGATAAAATTTTTTAAATCAAGATCTCATATGAAAGATTTATTGATCATGTTTAACAAAAAAGAGACAAATTTAAAATTATGAAAATTGAAGTCATATAGAGAGAAAAAGCATAAGTCTAATAGAAAGTCTAAATCCTGTGGCATAATATCAAATTAGCTAAATACAAGGAGTGATAAAAAATTAATGTTTCAAAAAATAATCATATTAAAAAGACATTCTAGTTAATATCAATCCAAATCCTCCCCCCAACTTTGAAAACACTTATCCCACTGTTACAGCCACTTTCTGAAGTTGTTCTGGATGTCTTCTTTCTTGAATGTTTGTATTTCTGCCTTCAGGGCTGTGTTGATGTCATAAATTGATTCAAATCATGTCATTTTGTCTTTGCCAAAGAGTCAAGGTTACACAGTACATGATGGCCAAATGTTGATGACATCGTGTGAAGACACTCAAGAAAGAGAGCTTCCAAAACAGCTAGCAAAATACCGAAAATGGTAGGGTAAGAATGCTCAAAATAAGGAAGAGTATTTTGAGGGAAATTAAAGTGCAAGTTCATATTCCATGTTTTATGAATTCTATTTTTCTGTTTCAGTGCAAGAATATTCTTGAGAATAGAATCAAAATGAAGACAAAACTGAGATTTAAGATACCAGTGAATCTTTACTACAACAAATCAAGAATTTGATTTGTCAGAAAGAAAAGAAAAGAAAGACAACAGTTGAGGTGAAAATTTACATCTGTATGAATGAATCTGTACCACTTAAAATGTTATGCAGATAAAAGGAATCATAGCATAAATTATTAGATGACTATTGATTAAATAAAATATGCACATCAGGTTTTATTACATATATAGTAGCAAAATTTTAATAATGTTAGAACAATAGATGGGGATAAAATGAATTACACATAAGCCTTGAATGTAAAATGCTATAACATTAATTTGAAGTTCACTGTAACATATATACAAAATATATTTTTTGAGAAAAATAGATTTTTTCTGCTAATGTGTTATTACATTTATTTATTGACACATGATTACATATTTATGGGATATCATTTGATACTTCAAGGCACATATGTCATTTGTTACATTTTTTTGTTTTTTTCTTCATATATATCATTTGTAATGGTTGGATCACAGTAGGTGGTATATTCAGCAACTCAAGCACTTATTTCTTTATGTTGAGAACATTTAAAAGACTCTCTACAAGATATGGAATATACAGTTAATCTTTGTCAGCTATAATTCCCTTACTTTTCTTCTTGCATTAATTTTTTTCATCTTTTTTTACTTATTTATTTGGTATAGGATCTCACTAAACTGCTCAGACTATTAGTGATCCTCCTGTCTCAGCCTCCCCAGCATTGGTATTGCAGGCATGCACCACCACACTCAGTTTCATTTTTCAGCATGGCATGCCCCATGTTCCAGGAGCAGCCTAGCATATGATACCAGGGATTGAACCCAAATCATTGCACTTTTCAGGCAGGTGCTTAGATTTCCAAGCTATCTCTCCAGCCCTTCTCTTCCTTTGCTATAGGTTTTCAAAGTTATTCCTGGTCCTCAAATGAAACTTTATCCTTGTTAACCATCATCTATTTTCCTATGCCAACAACATTGTTATATCCTGGCAACAAGTGTTTTATTATGTACTTCTCAAGAATATGTAATTAAATATTGAAAGCAGTGAGGAAAAATAATGCTAACACACATAATTGGAGCTAAGCCTACCGTGAAGAAAGCAAAACGAATACAATTTTTAAAAATATATAGAGGACTGTCCAGATAGCTCAGTGGAGTAAAACACCTGCTTTGGCAGATCACAGAGGCCGGGGTTCAATTCCCAGCATGCCAAGCCTGCCCCACCCCCAGGGTGCACTGTGAGGGTGACTGATACTAAAGTAGTGGCATGCACCTGTAATCCCAGCACTTGGGAGGCTGAAAACAGGAGAATCACTATAAGCCCGATCTATGTAGTGAGACCCTGTACACCCTGTAGGCCTTGCCTTAAAATTCATTAAAAAATTAAATTAAAAAAAAAAAATATATATATATATATATATAAATGTTTTGAATTAAAACCAGAGAAACAACAAATAGAAAGCACATAGTAATTAGTTTACTTATTTATGCCACAAATGATATTAAATATGAAAGGATCTAACTATGTAATCAAATGACAGAGACTATGTGGATGAAAACAAAATCAGACAAGCTATAACAAGATACAGAAAATTAAAGCATGAAAACATGGGGAAAGTGTAATAGGCAAATAGTACATAGACAGATCAGATGTAAATTATTAGGAAAAAACTGAACATAAGAAATATTTTTCATATTGATATCAGACAAAATAGTATTCAAAAAAACTATACTGTTAGAAACAACAAAGACCACACAAAATTAAAGCAAATAACTTTTCAAAATATAATTAAAGAGATGTTTTCATCCAGTAACATGACATTAAATCAGATGTAATGAATATTAAAACTGATAAAAAGAGTTGTCATATACAGTTCATTTAATCTCTTCTTAAAGGCATAAATACCTACCTATGTATTTCATTTTGCTAATGCACTGAGTCTTTTAAGAAATATTTATACCTTTCTGCTATCAATTGTTTACTATAAATTATTATTGTTACTATTTTTATTTTATTTTTATTTTTTGCAGTACCAGGGATTGAACTCAGGATCTTGCATTTGCCTGGCAAGCACTTATTCTGCTGAGCTATCTCCCTGGTCCTAAATTATTAAACAATATTTCAAAGTTCATGTTGATTTTATTTTCTCACTGTTTTCTTTAAATATGGTCTTCTAACACTATAGTATAAACATGTTTTAGAAATAAAGTACAAAAAATTGATAGAAAATACTACATGTGATACAAAATTTCACTTCACAGAGTAATATGAATTTCACAGTATTTTTGGTAATATATAGTGTTGTCCTCTGACCAGTTATAGTACCAGAAGTATAAATGTAAAATTGGAAGAAGAAAGAAAAAAGGAAAGAAATGCATAAAAATTAAGAAAAGAAATAGTGGAAACAATTGAAAAAAGGAGACAAAACACATTAAAGCATTAACAGTTTTTTCCCGTACATCAGCAGAAATGCACAGCACAGTTGTACAAACCACCCTGATTTCATACATAGATAAATTTCTTTCCCCACTCACTCTCCTGTCCTGCTACCCAATTCACTAACTTTTTCCTTTTGAATAAGTTCATTACCTTTTCCCACTACCTATTGTACCTTCAGATTCCATTTTTATCTTTCAGGTTCTCACAACAAGGAGACAATATGATGTAGGTGTGTTGCACTTGTAGGTGTGTTTTATTTCACTTAAGAGTATGTTCTGTAGTTGCACCCAATTATTGAAAGAATACTCACAGCTTCCTGGAGTCCATCAAAGATCTGAACATCTCCTTAAAAATATTTGAGGAATTAAAAATTAGCTATTAATTGAAAGGCCAAAAGAAAGAGGTATTTGTATTGTTCTTTTGATAGAATAGGAAATATGGGCTTGGGAGATGTTTCAGTGGCATAAGTGCTTGCCTAGTGAGTGCAAGGTCCTGAGTTTAATCTCTGAATCTGAGAAAAAAAAAAAACCACTGGAAATGACCATTAATTGCACATGGACAGAGTTGACTTTCCATTAGTTTTTTATTTGTCCCTCACACTCGTAGGATTCTTAGCACATGACAAATATCAGTAATTATTTTCTGAATAGGTGAATAAAACTCTTAATCAATGCATGATTTTCATAAGCTTTTAACTTCTCAAGCAATCTGATCTTTTTTTAGTGTGTAAATGTAGCTATCAATGCATAATATGCAAATGTAACAAATCATAAGAACATAAATTATCTACTAAAGGCAATAGACAAAAGTGTTTTTCTTACCTGAAGTTTTGCTGAAAGAGAAACTTAATAACTTGACAGAAAAAAATAGAATAGTTAATAGGATTACATGAAGAACCAATGCATAATTGAGCTGTATTCCATAGAGAGTTATATACTACAAATTTAGCTGTTGAAAAGATGAAGTGCTTACTATGCAATTATTATGCTGCCATTTACATCATGTTATTTAAGCTTGTGGCAGCACTAAAATAATATATGTGAATATATGCATATATATGTATGTATATATGTCATGAGAGTCACTCGTGACTTTAAATGAAGCTGCTCCATGATATTATTTTAAACATTTCAGGTAATTGATGCCAAGAATTTATCTCCAGTAAGAGAAAATCAGATTATTTCAAAATTCAGACAATTATACCAAAAATAAAGATGAATATGTCACATGTTCTGATTCTTTTCGCTCAAGTAAATCAGATTCCATTGTCTTATTATTCTTTTTCCCATATCTAATGGACATTCTCTATTTTGGAAATCATAAAACTCATCAACAAGAAAATAAACCAGGACTCTAATTCTTCTTGTCATATACATTGTAAGTTATCAGCTTCTAGAATAGAACAGAATAATACTAGGAGTCTTTATTGCAGCATTTGATTATTTCTTATAAAATAAACAAAAAAATTAAATAAATAAAATGGCTAGAATAAGTCCAAGTTCACAATAAAAATATTGTTGGATACATTGAAGCACATGTATAGTCCCAGCAGTTAAGAGGCTGAGGCTGAAGGATTGCCTTGAGTTCCAGGCCAAACTAGGCTACAAATTAAGTTCAAGTACTGGCTGAACCACATACTGAGACCCTGTCTCAATAAAAAAAAGTGTTAGAGAGTAGATAAAGAAAATAAGTAGCTATGCAAATTGAACACTATAGATTCATTGGACAAAAATATTTGGAATCATTTTACATGGTTAAAAATTTTAGAAGTGGGAGAATTAACTTTGAAATTAATCTGCAGTACTTCAGCGCTAGCCTCCTTCTTTAGCTAGCTCTAGTATCTTGGTCGATTCAGATGTATATTAATAATTGTATACAATAACAGCATCAGTGTGACACTTTTATGTATGTATCCAATGTATGACAATGGAATAATAAAGTGAATATCACCATTTTCAAAAAACATTGAAAATATCTTTTTCCTTGAAGCACAGTGTGATATTTCAATGCATGTATAGCATACCTATCAAGCCAAGTAGTTTTTCTTTTTTTTTTTTCCTCTTTTTTTTTCAGAACCGGTGATTGAATTCAGTCCCTTGCACTTGCCAGGGAAGCACTTATTCCACGGAGCCATCTCCCCGGGCCCATCAAGTATTATTAGTATTATTATTATTCCCTTAATTTTATTGATAAACAAATAGCAATGAGACAATTTCAAATCAAATCGGTAGGACAGTTTCAATAATTAACACACTGCATACATTCTTCCTGGTGATTAATTGCTGTACAAGAATCATTCTATTCATTAAAAGAATGTAACTATATCTATCCAAACCACTTTGAATACACAGATACTATCGTCTGTATACCCTTTTTTGGTTAAGTTCTGTTATTTGAATATTATAGGTGTGTAAACTCAGCAAAATATTCTAAAAGAGTCCAGTAGCCCATAATAGTATTGGGTCTTCTGCTTGACTGGCAATGTCAAAAATTGTTGACCTGAGTCCCCCACAGCTCAACATAACAGCATGGCTTTACTTGTTACATTTCGTTTTTATACTTTTCTGCTGGATGTCCAAGACCAAAGTAAAGCAGGAACTATGCAACAAGAGTTGTAGCTTTTGAGTCTGATAAGGTCAGTGAAATCCCCTCAGGATTTATCTTGACATCCTGTACCTCAGATTGTAGAACCTTTGTCAGTGTCAGCCATGTGGATGAGTCACGGCCATTGCTTGGCCAATGTGCTTTCTGTGAAAGCCTGAGAGTGTTTTCTCTCCATGTGACTCTCCTTAGGCACACTCTACATCATCGACCACTTTCCTCTTTGGCCCCATAATCTCCTTGACCAGAAAATTTGGGACACTACTTAGTTACATGAATTCACAGTACAGGTTCTCATATGTCCTGAGTCTTAATTGACCTTAGAAGGCTAGGGCCAAAATGATGGCTTTCCTTGCACCCCTCCTTTTTCTCTAATTTTTCTCTGCAAACCTAGGTTGTTAACCATCCAGAAGACAAGCTTATTTTTCTTACCATACAGCTTAGGCTGTTAAGCTTAACCTCACTATCTGTCTGCATATCAAACATCTTAGGCATAATATGAAACAGGTATTTTTCATCGAGTATTGATATGTTAAACTTTAAGTCCCTACAGAATATGAAAAAAACATTTAAAAATTAGAATATATTTTAAAAATAGACATAAAGAATTATATACTTCTTACGTTTACACATAAATTCAAAAATCTCACCATATACAACCTTGAAGCAAGACAGTCCCACATTATTTCTTTTCCTATCTCTTGCTTTTATTCTCCACCCCCTTCTTCTTGAACAACCATCTACCAGAGAAACATCATAGCAGCAACTGTCATGTCATGACAAGCAGCCCATATTCAGAGGACCAGAATGACAGGTACTCCAAGCATGAAACTACTATTACAAATTACCATCTGCAGTGCAGTAGCTCAGTTCACAGGTATCAGTTTATATAGTTAGTCAGGGTGAGAATCTTTCCAGTTTTCTGCTAGATTAAAAAATCTGAAGATTCTTAGGAACATTGCCTTGCCTATCTTCTACATATAATCTTGGTTGTTTCCAAGATTTGGCTATCACAAATTGTGCTGCTATAAACACAGGCACACATATATCACTATGATATGATTTCAGAAACTCTGGGAAAATTTCCAGAAGAGGAATAGCTGGTTTAAATGGGATTTTCAGTCCGACGTTTGTAAGGAGTCTCCTTACTGATTTCCATAATGGTTGCACCAATATACATTCCCACCAGCAGTGGATAAAGGTTCCTTTTTCCCCCCAGTCTCTCCAACATTTGTTGTTGGGTAATTTCTTTATGATAACCATTCTTTCTGGGGTGAGATGATATCTCAATGTTGTTTTAATTTGCATTTCACAGATGGCTAGGAATGTGGAGCATTTTTTCATATATTTATTCGCTTCTTTAATTTCTTCCTCTGAGAAGTGTGTGTTCATCTCGGATGCCCATTTCTCGATTGGGTCTTTAAATTTTGGGGCCCTGGTGTTTTTTAGTTCTTTATAGATTCTAGAGAGCAGACTTTGTCTGAGTACTTATTTACCATGATTTTTTCTAAATTTGTGGGTTACCTTTTCACTTTGTTGGTAATTTCTTTGGCGTGAAAAAACTTCTCAATAAGAGCAGGTCCCAGTTGTTAATTCTTTCACCTGTTTCCCGTGTGATTTGATTTCTGTTCATGAAATTTTTGCCTACCCCTATTTCTTCAAGAGGTCCTCCCACTTTCTCTTCCAGGAGATATAGTGTCTCTGCTTTAATGTTTAGATCTTTAATCCATTTTGACTTTAGTTTAGTGCATGGTGATATACCTGGGTCAATTCTGAGTTTTCGGCATGTGGAAAGCCAGTTATTCCAGCACCATTTGTTAAACAGACTATTTTTCTTCCAGTGATTATGTTTGGTCCCTTTGTCAAAGATAAGGTGGCTGAGTGTGTTTGTATTGGCTTCAGCATCTTCTAATCTATTCCATGGATCCTTTGGTCTATTTTGTTGCTATTACCATTCTGATTTTATCACAGAAGCCTTCTAGTATAATTTCAAGTCAGGAATGGTAATGCCTCCTGACTTGTCTTTATTGCCCAGGATTGCCTTTGCTATTCTAGGTCTTTTCTGGTTCCAGATAAATTTTAGGAATGATTTCTCTA
>NW_004524751.1:3982374-3982816 GCF_000260255.1 Octodon degus
ATATCTTTCCATTTTCTGAAATCCTCTATGACTTCCCTTTTCAGAGTGCTGTAATTTTCCACAAAAAAATCTTTGATTTCTTTAGTTATATGAATTCCAAGGTATCTCATTCTCCTCGGTGCTTTTGTAAAAGGCATTGTTTTTATAATTTTCCTCTCAGTGTGTTTGTTGTCTGTGTAGAGGAATGCAATTGACTTTTGGGAATTGACTTTATAACCTGCTATGCTACTGAATTTCTGTATTAATTCTAGTAGCTTATTGGTGCAGTTTTTTGTGTCTTCCAAGTAAAGTATCATATCATCTGCAAATGAAGGTAATTTAACTTCTTCTTTGCCTATTCTTATTCCTTTTATTTCTTTCTCTTTTCTAATGGCTGTAGCTAATGATCCCAGAACTATATTGAATAGGAGTCGTGATAGAGGACATCCCTGTCTTGTACCAG
>NW_004524751.1:3983496-3999742 GCF_000260255.1 Octodon degus
GTAGCTATTGATAATCTTCTGAATTTCCACTGAGTCTGTGGTAATTACACCCTTTTCATTCCTTATTGCTTGTATTTGAATTTTTTCTTTCCTCTATTTGATGAGGTTAGCTAGGGGCTTATTGATTTTATTTAATCTTTCAAAGAACCAGCTTTTTTCTTTTTTAATTCTGTGAATTGTTTTCTTCATCTCAATTCAATTAATTTCTGCTCTAATCTTTATGATTTCCTTCCGTCTTTGGGCTCTGGGTTTGATTTGCTCTTCCTTTTCTAGTTGTTGAAGGTATAGTATTAGGGTATTTATTTGTTGCCATTCTGTTTTCCTAATGTGTGAGTTCACAGCTATGAATTTCCCACTAAGAACTGCTTTAATCATATCCCATAAATTCCTATAAGTTGTACTTGAATTTTCATTAAATTGTAGATATTGTTGAATTTCTTGTTTAAGTTCATCTGTGACCCATTGTTTACTGAGTAGGGTGTCATTTAACTTCCATGTATTTAAGACTTTTTTCTGGTTTCTTTTGTCATTTATTTCCAGGTTCATTGATCTGTGGTCAGATAACATGCATGGGATAATATCTGTTTTCTTACATATACTTAAGCATGACCTATGGACCAGTATGTGGTCTATTTTAGAAAATGACCCATCTACAGCTGAGAAAAATGTCTTTTCATTTGTGTTCGGTTGGAACACTCTGTATATGTCCTCCAAATCCATTTGTTTCAAGCTCTGGTTGATTTCTGTATTTCTTTGCTATGTTTTTGTCTGGTTGACCTATCTTTTGGAGATAAGGGCGTGTTAAGGTCACCTTTTAAAATTGTGATATTGGATATTAGATTTTTCAAGTCCATTAAGATTTGCTTTATATTTGCTTCCTATTGAATTTTACCCTGACAAGTATATAGTGGCCTTCTTTATTTTGCTTGATCATTCTTCATTTGAATTTGAGACAGTTTGAAAATACGATTGCTACCCCTGCTTTTTTATGAGATTCAGGGGGTTGTAGTACTGTGTTCCATCCTTTGACTTTCAGCCTATGAATGTCTTTGTGAGTTAAATGTGTTTCTTGTATACAGCATATTGTTGGATTTTGTTTCCTAATCCACTGTTCCAGTCTATTACACTTACTTGGTGAATTGAGTCCATTTACATTGATGGTTAGAATTGAGAAGTATTGACTTATGGTTGACATATTATTTACCTGTTGTCGTTTACTCCTTTTCTCCTGTGTTTAATTGCTTGCCATCTTTAGTTGGTTGCTTGTGATCTCTTTCATGGTGCTCTGATCATTTTCGTCCCTCTCTAGCACATCTTTCAATGTTCTGTGTATGGTTGGCTTTGTCATCATGAAATTCTTTAGCTGTTCTTTGTCATGGAAGTATTTCAGTTCTCTATCAAAATTGAAAGAGAGTTTTGCAGGTATAGTAGTCTGGGCTGGAATTTGTTTTCATAGAGAACTTGAAGTACTCTGCTCCATGCTCTTCTTGCCTTTATGATTTTTGAAGAGAAGTTGGCCATAATCCTGATGGGTTTTCCTTTGAATGTGATCTGCTTCTTTTCTCTAGAGGCTTTCAGTAGATTATTATTCTTTTGCTGAATTTCTGGGATCTTGACTATTATATGTCTCGTGTGTTTTTCATTGGGTTGGCGTTACTTGGCGTTCTGTATGCTTCAGTTACCTGAATATCAGATTGTTTCCTAGTATTTGGGAAGTTTTCTGCTATTATTTCTGCTTATATTTTTTTAATGTCATTTGTATTGACTCCATCTTTCTCATTGATGCCTATTAGTCTCACATTGTTCATCTTTGCATCATCTTTTAGATGATGGATTATTCTTTCCTGCATCCTAGTTGTTTTTAAGAGATCCTTTCTTACCTTTTCACTAGCTGCACCAGCATCTTCAAGATCTGAAACTCTGTCTTCACTTTCACTTAAATGGTTTTGCAAGCTTGTGATTGAGATTTTAATTTCCTCTACATCTCTTTTACTCTGCTTCATACAATCTATTTCTTACCTGTATTGATCAATGAAGGAATCTGTCATTTTTCTAATCTCTTCTATTGTTTTATCGATGTCTTCTTTAGAAGCAGTTATAAGTTCTTTTACTGCAGTGTTTTTTTCAGATTGGGTTTCCTCCCTATGTTTTTAAAGTTGCTTCTTTACTTCAGATGCTATGAGTTCTGAGAATTCTTTTTTTATTTCAGAAAAGAATTGTGCTCTGAGTTCGTCTATATCTTTCTGCTGTTGCTTATTTACTATTGACGCTATAAATTCATGCATTTGACCTGAGCTAGTGTTCTCCGCACTCGTTCTGGGTGGGCATTTGGTTTCCTCCATATGTTTCTGCATTTGATTCTTTAATGAAGATATTATTAATTCAGGGATTTCTTTTTTTTATTTCTAATTTTGTCATTGTTGTATTTTCTGCAGCTGTTTTTTTTTTATTTTTATTTCAGAAGCCCTTGATTCATTGCTTTCGGCTGTATGATTCCCAATTTGTTCTGTGTTAATGTCCTCTGCACTTGTTATGGGTGGGCTTGGGTTCTGAGATTGCATTTTGTTCCTTCTCATCATTTTGTGTAGCACTGTCTTCTGACCTTTGTTGTAAGTCTTCATTGTAGTTATTACTTTAGCACGTACTGAAGTTCAGGTGCAGATCTACAAAGTTTGGATTTATCCATCTGTGCCTGTCTTTGTTCTGGCTGCTGTGCTCAGCTCCTTCCTGCTGCTCCCCTTGAGGTGAACCTGTTGTGCCCCTCTGGCAGGATTTTCTGCTCCTGGACTAGCTGGGTGATTCTATCCTCTACACTCTCTGCAGGGACTGCACCTGCAGGGTTTAACCCCAGGCCTTTATGCTAGGCTAGCTGAGTCTGGAGGGGACAAGATGGAGTAGAGGGGAGAGGCAGCTTTCCCTCACACTCACCGGACCTTGGCTAGGTCTGGGTCTGTGGGTTCCTGTAACGCGACAGAAATTCCTACTCAGTGGTCAGGGTAGGGGAGGTGCTCAGAGTGGTTGGGAGCGTCCCAAGGGGGTGGAAGATGGTCTCATCCTTGCTGCGCCTGTGCTTGGACCAGTAATAGGTCCTGCTGGAGCAGGGTAGCAGGAATCTCTCCCACACACTCACTGGACCTGGGCTAGGACTGGGTCTGGGGGTTCCCAGAACGCAGCCGAAGTTCCTATTCTGTAGGCAAGTTGGGGGAGGTGCTCGGAGTGGTTGGGGGCATCCCAAGGGCCAAGTAGTATTATTAACAGTTCTATGTGTTGATCAGGACTTTATATTTGAAACCCCCCAAATGTCCCTTTTTTCTTATGGATAAAGTCATGTACTAGTTTAATGAGAACTATCCTGCATAGATTGTGTTGTAGAATGCTAGAACTAAGTCTTTGAAGAACTTTTAGAGTTCAAACCTTTTTGAATTTTGTTATGATATGAATAAACTCATATCATTGAATGGTTGAATATGAAATGATATTTACACTGAACTATTCTGAATAAGTTACAAAGTTCTTTGACACTTTTATAGTGAAATCTTCTGATATTCATAATCTATGATTACTCATAATTGTGAATTATATAGTTCAAAGCAAATTTTGCACCAAAAATGTTTACATATATCGTGAAAAAATGAGCAGTTTCCAGTTTTGGGTGACAAGTTGCTTTGGAATTTTTTAGTAAAAGCTATTTATATTTATATAAATTAGGATTAAGTCTATGAATTGCTTTCTGTGCTACAAAGCAGGTTTTACAGCAAAAAGTTTACATGAAGCATGAATTCTTTGATGGAATAGAGAAAAGAAAATTGATGTGTGTACAAAAAATAAACAGAACCATGTCTAAATAAAATATCTTCTACTAATAAAAATATGTTAATTTTACTGCCATATACCATCAAATCCTATTTGTAACAATGTTCCTAATTCTAACTGTTTCATTATCTGTGAGGCATGACAAACTATACAATGTCACATGGAATACATTTATGCCACATTGAGGTCTTAGTCAAATAATAGAAAGTGTGGTATGTTTATTATCTTCGTTTCTTTGAACTTGGCTAATAGAAGTTTAAATTTTGACAGGGGAATCTAATAGAAATGAGTCGAAACTATGTGTAAAGTTCTGTGAAAAAATGCTTTGATATCTTCATGGTCCTTGGATCCATTCTTACCTGGAATATTGAACTACATTTCAACTTTACTACCTCCAACCAACATTTCCTGAATTAGCATTGTCTTGATTTCTTTTCTGTCTAATCTTTGGCCTTATCAGTTTCTATATTGGTAACGGTGAGGCATCATTTTCCTTCTGGGTTTTTCAGTAAGAGTTGCCTCTTAAGACATTGTGTTCCTCATGAGGATGTACTCACAAAGTGAGAATCGAAGTGAAAGTAGTAAATAATGCACATGGTATTTAATGCAGGTAAGAAAGTACTTCTGTTGACAAAATCCTAGACTATTTACCCAAAGGTATGTTTCTTTCAGTGGTTGAATAACCATTACAGGTTTTAGTCATAACCAAGGTACTTGGTTACTGGAAATAAATTTAGCTCTCAGATTTCTGCAGTATGAATAGCTTGTACTATTTGTAATAGATAATATTAAATAACTTATTTTTTGATAAATGATCTCTTACAGTTCATTGGAAAACTTTCCACTATGTATATCAAGATGTGAAAATTCTGTATTCACATTAAATGTGGTGATTTTGAAGTAATTCAATTTATTAAACTGAAGCTGAAGCAAACAGTATTTTACTTTTGGGGAAGGTAGATTAATGATTTTTCTGAAAGATAGTACTATTTAGACATAACTTATCTACATGTTCAGCTATTTTAGGGCACTATTGATTTACTGCAATAATAAATACCTAAAACAATTATTTTGACCATGCTGTGATTATTAAGTTTCCTGAGAAATGTAAAGGCTATACCTCTAGTGAGATCTCAGTGGGAGAAATAAAGTGAATTTCCTTCAACAAAGTAAGGCACTACTGTGAATGGCTTTTTTTTTCTGTCAACTTGGCTAAATGTGTTAAGTAAAATTTAGTGAATAGCGTAAAAAATAAAGTAGCAGGTGGTTGAAAATTGATTCAAATAGTGAATTACATTTAATCTTGAAACATATTAAAGTAATTAAAGTAAATTTTGTTAATATTTGTAATCATTCAAATGTATAATTCTTGCCAAATCTAGTGTGCCTTTTCTATTGCTGAATGCTTCCCAGAAAGTAAAGTAGAATATTTAAAAAGAGCAGCCTAGGTTCATGTTGATGTTATGTAAAATAGGATGCGTATCTAAAAAGTGAATATTCATTTGATTCATCAGTACATTTTGGGCCTAATTATTTGAAACATGTTAAAAAAGGGGTAACATTTGATTTTGTTATATAATTTTTCAAGTAAACAACAATGAAAGATAATATTTACACACCAGGTAAGATAACATCATTAGGTAATATTATTAGAAATGGTTATGTCCTGTCTTCTAAATTCATAAAGAATTTAAAATGTTTAAAGAATTTTTTTAAGAAAACAGAATTCCAAATTCTGTTTATGCTTTTTGGACCAGAGGTACAGTGCAACAGTACAGGCCTGCCTTGCAAGCTTAGGCCCTAAGGTCAATTCCTGGTACAAAAATATTTCTTGTTTCAATTGTCATTGTTGTATGAGAAAATTAATTGATTTGTTGCTAAATGGCTTTCACAAGTAAATAAGTCATTCGTTTATGTTTCTTTCATGATGTACGGAAAGTCACCCTATTTCATAGTTTAAACTTTAAAGAAATTCAAAAAAGAGAAGAAAATAGCAGATTGAGAATGCTGTAAAGTGCCCTCAAGTAAAGAAAAACAGAAAGTAAACAATTTCCATAATAAAGGAACATTAAATCTGTTTCATGGTACCTCTATCACTTCCTTTTTATGAAAATAAAACCACAGAAAATTGTTAAATAATGTAACTGACATTAAATATAGGATTTCAAGATAGATGGTTAACAGATTTATGTATTTTCCTTTAAAATTAATATGACACTTGACAAGATATTAAGCTACGTGCATATATACAAAATTTATATTAATTATGAAAATGTAAAATTTTGATTGGCTTTTCAAAATTAACTATATAAAATCTGATAAAAATACAGTCTTCAAATAATTTTAGGAAATATTCATGGTACTCTTTGAAAAAACCTTAAGGGAAAGGACTCAAAATCATCTAGATTTAAAAAAAAATATCATCTAGATTTTTGAGGCACACATATGCAGAACCACTTAAACATGACCGGGGCTTGATTGCCAATAAATTCATGATTTTCATAGAGATCTTCTCTAATTTCACAATTTATTGAAAACCTGCTTTAGACATTTAATAAAGCTTTAGTGTTTCAATTGTTTGTGTGCTTCTTTTATTACAAAATAATTTAATATTCAATCATAAGACTTTGTTTCTAAAAGTTTGAAAGCTCTATATTGATGCTAATGAATTAATAAATAATTAAAAATGATTTAAGAGGAATGGTACATTATAAATTACTACATAACTAAATTACTAAGAACAACAGTATGAAATTTAAAAACAGAGGAAAGAATAACATAAATGGTGTTTAGATGAATATGACTCTTTGGGGAGAAAAATCAAGTGCTGAATTTTACTCTGCATAAAATTAAATTGCAGATGAGTTAAATAATTTTAGTCAAATAAATGTATTGAAAATAGAAGAAAGCATGGATGAATATCTATATTTGAAATATTTCTATTTCTTTATATATAATATATAATGTTATAAGAATATTAGAACACCAAGTTATGCCACTGCTAACTACTGGATCACAAATTTTAAAAAGCAATGTGGAAAATCAAAACACCTGAAATTAAATATATGAATTATAAATAAATGAGAATTTTTCTTTCCATAAAACAAATATATATATATATATATATATATATATATATATGAAAAAAAATAAAACACCAGGTCTATGAATATAGATGTTCTAATACAAAAAAAGCTGGCTAAATCTTACATTCTCTCTGTAGAAGGTAAATATGAATGCAAACATTGAAAAAGAGAAACGTTTAAAAATGCTTATAGTAAAATCAACGCTCAGTTATAAGACACAGTGCAGAAGGTAATTCTGATTGGTATTTGGCATTTATACTTTGTATAAATGTACTTTGCATTTATGTAAATTTGTACACATTTGTACTTGGCATTTATGTAAATTGATACACATTCATAATTAGTGAGATTATGGAGTAGAAGATATCTTAATTTTTAAAATTGCAATACTTAGTTTTATACTTACTATAGTAGGTACTCACGATAAGAAACATAAAAATAAAGTACATTTCAAAATGTAAAACGTACTGGTCTGTATTCCCTATTTCTACCTGGATGCAATTATATAATTTGCTAATTAAAGAACAGTAACTTCAATGCCTTTAAAGCAACTGACCTATTGTGGCATGGTAAAAACATTAACATATTTTTGTGTTTTCTTAAGTTATTTTCTTTATTTTAATATGATTTTCTGTGAAGTTCATATACAAAGACTAGAGCCAATAAGAAAATATCTGAAGAACATAAGTCCAGAGAGCTGGATAACACCCTTCAGGAGGAAAGCAAAGAGAAAAGACTTAATCCATACATACACAATACAGTTTGGGTGGACAAGATATTCTTCAGCTTGTTTTAAAATCCAGCATTAGTTAGATTACTTTCTTGCTAATGTGGCATTTTTAGTGTCCCCTTTCGCTAACGCATTTTTTTTAGAAACTCGTCTGAGCAATCTTCAGCTAGATAATAGGTCCCTTAGCAAGCAAAAATGAAGTGGTGCAAATATTAAAAGCATTCCGTGCCCTTTGAAAATATTATGAAAGTTACTGCACAGATGGGCTGAAAGTTTAATTACCTCTGAAGAAGAGTGTCAGAGTCATCATTGCTCCTGCAACAACTGGAAATTTAGCAACCAAAATAACCATCAGGAAATGATTCTGAGATGAGGTATCAAACGCACGGAAGACAGCCGCCATTCCATTGACGTCACCCAGACGTGAGCTCGGCCTCTACTGGTACAGCATGGAGCTATCTAGCAGCTTTTTGTTAACTTAACCTTTTCAGAGCATTTTACAAGTGCTCCAGGGCGAGAGAAATGTCGGAAATAGAGTAACACGTGCCATATAGAATAGCATAGGTCTGGTTCTATGTATTTTAGGGTTTTAGGGGTGTGTGTGTGTGTGTGTGTGTGTGTGTGTGTGTGTTTCTTTCTTCCTTAAAAGCTTATAGTACTATAACAGGTCATAGAGTTTTATTTTGGGAACTTTTTTCTGTAATGATAAGAAAATTTCATTATTTACCCAGAATTATCCAGCTTTCTTTAAACGAAAATATTATGCACTCAGATTTTTATAAATAACTTCAAGTAATGGTGTGTCTTCTTACATATCATCAAAAATGGTGAAACAGAACGTTACTTCAGCATCGTGTCTATATGGCAACTGAAAACAAGGGAATTGAAAACAAACTATTCAACAATGATTGATTTTTCAGAATAAATATATATTTCCATTGAATCATGGTAAGAGCTAAAAGAAATATTAAGCATTATAAAATCATTGAGTGGATATTCTCATTCTTTGTTTCTGACAAATTTTTGGTCAGGATTCTTTGAATTTGGCTTGTTATTTTGACATAATGGTAGACTGACATATTATACTTGAGGACATGTAACATGGAAGCTATAAAAGAGATTTGTGTACATTTCTGTTGGGCAGAATAATTTTTTTAAATATAAGAAGCAATATAAAGTATTTAGCTAAATATTAATCCCATGGCATTATGAAGATATGTATACTGTTAATATAAATTTCTGAAAGTCACTATAACTTGTGCTTACTCAAATATACTGAAATACAACTGATAATCTATTTCTATCATAATGATAATCCTTTTTTGCCTCCAAACATGCATATGTAATGCACTAAGTCTTGCCTGAGGTCTTGAGAAATGAGAATATGCTTGAGAATAAAGTCAAAAATAGAGTAGTAACTAATTATTAATGAGAAACATCTTGGAGTTTTAGAATTTACTTGAGTCCCTTTATCAAGACATTGCCAAGATTTTATATTCAAGAGAATATGCAGAAAATTATAAACCATTTTCATGCTAATTAGAGATCTTTAAGGTATTATAAACTGTGAGTTTCTTGAAGTAATTTTCATATCTTAAGATGTTAGCCATAGGCTGGCCAGATAGCTCAGTGGATTAAAGCACCTGCTTAGGAAGACACAGTGTTCAATCCTAGGCATGCTGTGGTGGCCACTCCACTGGGGCATGCTGAGATAGTGACTGAGACTGGCATGGTGGCACATTCCTTTAATCCCAGTGCTTGGGAGGCTGAAAACAGGAGTATCACTGTAAATCCAATCAGTGCAGTGAGACCCTGTAGAACCTGTACTAAATACATTTAAAAAAATATGTTAGCGTTACCAAATGGAACCTTATCCCAAAAGACAGATTCTACAAAGACAATAATATCATCAATAAAATTTGGTTAGAGCTTTGGATACAGATATTAATTACTGTAAAATTAAATGAAAATACAGATAAGGAAAAGGCATCTTGTAATAACAAGGATTTGATGATTGCAGTTGACCACTGACTCCATTTTGGATCACTACACACCAGACATTCCCACCTACTGCTCTTTGAAGGTGAGGAGATTCTCCTGCTTCAGGGCTTCAGGGCTTCAGGTTGTGACCCTTAGACACTCCTGGTAACTTCCTCACCCACCTCATTCCCTCACTTCCTTCAGTCATTAACTTGCACTCAACTTCTCAAAGACAATTTCCTTAGCCGGAGCCCTTAATTTCTCATCCCCAGGTGGATGCCTGGCAACTTACCATCTACATTTCTTCTTATATTTTGTGGTATCCTTGCTACATAGTATCTGGTACACTATTGTAATGTACATATGTCTACTCATTTGGTTTTCTGCATGTTTTTCTGCACTTGAGTAGACATTACTTGAGAGGAGAGATGTTTTCTCCTTATTTTCTACAGTTTAGACCCATATTTACACAAATAAATGAAGACTATATAGCACAAAGCCATATGAGTGAACTTTGTTTCAATTACTTCTACCATCACCAAAACAGTATCCTGTACCCACACAGGAAAGGAGGGAAGGCTTCTTTTGGCTCACACATACATGCTGTGGTTGGCTAGCATCCAGACAGCATGGCATCTTAGAGAGGAATGGCAGAGGAAAGCTGCTCATCACATGGCAGACAGGAAGCAGGGAGAGTCCAGGCATATCCTCAGAGATACACCTTTTCAGACCAGACCCTACTTCAGTCAGCCATAGTGCCCCCACAACCCAAACATAGCCCGAAGCTCCACCTGTGAGGCTTTTGAAACATATCTAAACCATAAAATGATTCTAAAAACACAATGAAAAATTATATATAAGAAATAAACATTAGGATTTTCTCAAAACAATAAATATAAACAATAGAAAATAAAACAAAAAAGTCTTGTCGTGTTCTTTTTCAGCCTTAGAGTTTTATGATTCTATAATGTACACACTCAAGGCAAAGATGGAGCAAGATGTTGTCTAGCGGAGATCCTCCAGCAATTGACTCATTAGAGACATAATGACGGAATAGCTATTTGCACACCAAACTACTTTCACAAAAGTTGAAAGAGCCAGGTGAGAGACAATAATGTCTGGTTTAAGTGTAGTAATAAGAAAGTGCATTTCAAAAGTCAGGAAGGAAGAGATGACTGTGTTTCCCTGTATCCTACTGCAAACAGTGCAGAGAGCAGAGTGATACCTCCTGATTGAGAAAGTGGAAAGGGATTGAGTTTGTACCTTAGGCTTCATACCCAGTAGCAGGCAGACAATAGTGAGACTGTGTCACAGTAGAAAAATCACAATCTGTACATGCTAGTATGAGCCTACAGACTGATTCTCTACAACTGCTTTAGTCAGGGAGTTATGAGGTTGCCTATAAAACCCTTCCTCGGGCTGGAGAGATGGCTCAGTGGTCTAAAGCACCTACTTAGAACAAGCTTAGCAAAAGCATCAGGGACTGCGGTTCAATCCCCCAGCACCACATGCCAGCCAGCCCTGCCCTCTGGTGGGACGAGCTGGCCACACACTCTCTCTCTCTCTCTCTCTCTCTCTCTCTCTCTCTCTCTCTCTCTCAAATAAATAAATAAATAAAAATTTAAAAAAAAATTAAAAAACCCTTCCTCTACGCTTAAGTAGCAGAAGGAGGAGCAAGACTGCTGGCTAGGAGAAGTAAAAATTAGTATAAGACTTTGTAGTGCTTCGTAGTCCTTTGTGGTGATTGTAATGGTAAATACATTGTGTCAATTGGAGAAGTCTAGAAACTTAATTAAGTAACTCAGCAGTTCTATATCCTGCGGTATAGAAAACATGCCCCTAGAGCTCCAGAATGGTGTTCTTTGATGGTGTCAACTTGAGAAGCTTAACAAAGCGACTCAGCAGGAAGCTAGGGCCTTCAATTTGTAAACATTCTGAGTTTGTGCAAGAGGAGGGTACAGAGATGGGTGAGTCCTACACCCACCTGAGGGCAGGTATCCTGCATACAATATAAGGCAGGAAAAGAGACTTGTTCTCCTTTTTTTTTTTTTGGTTTGCTGGAACAGAAGATTGAACTCAGGCCGTTGCACTTGCCAGGGAAGTGCTTATTCCATGGAGTCATTTCTCCAGCCTTTGTTCTCACCTTTTTGCTCTTGTTACTTTTGCTATTTTCTGCTGCCTTGAAGCATTGCCCATGGGCCATGCTACCTGCCTTGGAGCCAGCTAATTACAGGATGAAACCTCCACAAACTGTGAGCTAATTAAATATTTCCTCCTTGGGCCAGCCCAACAGCTCAGAAGACTAAAGAGCCTGCTTAGGTAGACGCAAGGACTGGGTTTGATGTTCAACATACCATGCTGGCTCAGCCATGGAGCGCACTGAGACTGTTATTGAGACTGGGCATGGTGTCGCTCACTTGTAGTCCCAGCTCTAGGAGGCTGGAAACAAGAGGATCACTACTAGTCCAATCTGTGTAGTGAGACCCCACAGACCCTTACTAAATACATTAAAAAAATGAATAAATACATAAGTAAATATTTTCTTCTTTAATTTAGGCATCAGGTACTTTGTCTCAGCAATGGGAGAACACTAATCAACTCACTGTCTGACCTGCTATTATGAGTCCAAGTACCAGGAAGAAAATAAAGGTTCCTAAAAGAAAGCCAGAGCTCAAATGCTGAGGCTTGAGACCTGCTTCACCATCAGGTGGAGAGTTGTGTACTGGTGAGGCAGATTCAAATTTTGGCCTATACCATCATCAACCTTGGTATAGGCCAAAAAAAAAATCTTCTCCTGCTCCTCAAGGCTGTGCAGATATGTATGGCTAAACTTTAGGAATGATCCAGCTTAGCATCAGTCTTGGCCCCTAGAGAACTGTCTCCAGCTGTCCTTATCCAACTGTGAACAGCACAGCTATTCCCAAAACCATGCCCCTTGACAAAGATTCCCAGCTTGTTTGAGCACTAGGCAGAGACTTGTGTCCTAGTGGAATATACTAATTTTTCAGTCTGTGTCACCAGCAGCTGTGGCATGATCCTAAGGGCATCTATGACTGCTGGTCCTTGTTCCTATAACACTTAGATGGAACTCAGTCTAGTGTCAGCCTAGGTGCCCATGGAAATACCAACAACAATGCTGCCCCAAGCCCAGGCAGACACTGGAATATAGAACTAGGCTCTACTTTCTGGAGTAAGGGAATAAGCATGAAACTGCTTTGGATCACATTGCCACTGCCAGGATGATAAGATCTATTGCTTGGAAAATTGTAATGGTGCCCATCCCTAACCCAGTGTTCATAGACAGAGGGTCTACACTAGGTGTAAGCCCAGAGACCAGCCTGCTACTCCAGGCAGTATCACCTGTGTTGGTTAGCATGTACTTAGGTCACAAATTCACATCAACATTGGGCAGTCCGTAGGGCTGTAGACTTTGCTCCTGCTCTAGCACTGTGCTGCTCTTGGTGGGAATCAGAATATGACACAGCACTGTGGCACTGAAGCTGGCCATAGCACAGGCATTTACCACCTATTGGCCAGCATTAGGCAGAATCTTCTAGTGTTGGACCACAAACTATGGAGTGTGAATGAGATGGCAGAAACTTATACTGAGACCTTGGAGAAGTTTACTAGGAAGAATTACACTGTATGATGACTCCCTTTGTTTTTGTTGAATAATACAACAGTTGCAAACTTGGAACAAATCTGACCTTGGATCACCAATTGTATTTGATGTAGTAATAGTGAACTCATGGCTAACAAAGTCCTAGTGCATCATCCCAAAACAGAAGTGAATACAAGTTTAGAGAAAAAAGAAAACATACAAACAAAAACGTGTTGGATTTAGAAATTCTAGATCAACAGGGAAGAAGAAAACCAGATTGTAATACTAAAGCAAATACATAATCTTACAATGACCACATGATGTTACATACCAACAAACATGAAGAACCTTTGGGGAAAAATGATCTTTTACATTTTCATCTTTTTCCCCCCTCTATTTTACAGGAGGGTCTACAGGGTGTTCAGGGTCTTGCTACTATATCGAACTTGAAGTAATCCATCTATTTACAGCCTCTCAAGAGCGGCGATTACAGGCACATGCCACCACGCCCAATCTCTATTGCCCTCTTAGAGCACCCCTGGGCTGAGGCCACCGTGGCAGGCCTGGACATTGAACCCCTGGCCCCTGAACCTGCTTGCAGATGCTTTAATCCACTGAGCTATTTGACCAGCCCAAAATGATCTTTTCTAACAGTTAAAATGATGCACCTTAAACCAATCAGACTGTAATCTGTATAAGCTAACTGTAAGGGAAAATGTAAAACAGATATTTTAAAGAAATATAAAGATATTTAAGAAAATATTCAACACCAAGGCAGCAAAATTTAACAAAAAGATTGAAATAATTTTTGAAATATGAAACACAAATCCCTGAACTGAAAGATATAATAAGTGAAATTAGAAACAAAAAGAAAACAAATTGGTACCAAAATAGATCAACAGAGTTAATAAACTCAGAGACTGCTATTTTAAAATATAGACAGAGCAATGAACCAGAAAAAATAATTGAAATAAATGAAGAATTATTATAGGAATGTCCAAACAGCACTAAGATGGTAATTATTCAGTTTCTTGAGATAAGCAGGGACTTGAAAATGTCAAAGGGGTATAAGATGTATTAAAAGAAAAAAGTAATAAAAACCTAGAAAATGAAATTATACAGGCATAGGAAGGTTGTACTAGCTAGGTTTCCCATCTCTGGGACAAAATAACTGATTCCCACAACTGAAGAATAAAAAAGTAAAAAAAAAAAAAAAAAAAGACTAGCAGTTAATTTGCCTCGTGGTTTGGAGGTTTAAGTCTGTGGTCCACTAGCTCCAAGACAGACACTCCCATATATAAATCCAAAATGTGACACAACACATCCAAAGAATGATGGACACATGTGTATGATTATTTCAATAAATGCTAAAAAAGGACTTGATAAAATTAAATATCATTTTGTGATAAAGACCCCAAAGAATTAGTATACAATACTGTTCAAAGGCAACAGTTAACAGGCTGAATGGGTAATAGCTGAAAGCTAAAATTTCCTGACTTGGAACAGTGGGATAAATTTTTTTTTCCAGTTTTATGCAACAAAGTATTGAAAGTCTTACCCAGAATAACTGAAAAAGAGAAAGAAATAACAGTCTTTCCAAATTAGAAATCCAAACTGTCATTGGTTACAGATAGCATGATGTTACAGACAGAAAATCCAAAACTCTCCAATACAAAACTAAGCATTCTTAAAACTATTAAAATTTTTAAAATTTAAAAAAGCTCAACAAACATGCACCTGGAAGATATAAAATCAACCTTCAATTATCAGAAGCATTGCTATATGTCTGTAGCCTGTTATATGAACTAGAATGGAAAAAATCTGATTTATTATAGTTAAAATAATAGAACAAGTAGGAATAAATTTAGTGAAACAACTGAAAGATCTCGACAGTGAAGTCTATAAAACAATAATGAAATGCAATAGAAGAGGATAGTACACATTGAGAGCCATCTTGTGTTCAAAGATGGATAGAATCAATATTGTTCAAATGTCCACACTTCCCAAAGCAGAATCAATACAATCCTTACCAAAACATTAATGAGTTTTTTCAAATAATCAGAAAAAATATTAACATTTGTGTGGAACAAAATTAACACCACTGACAACATCAAATACAGAAAGCAATTTTGTCTAAAAGAAGAGGTATGACACTGACTCCAAAAGCTGTAGTTTTTTTTTTAATATTTTTTGTTCTGTTTTGCTTTTTTGTTTTTTCCATAATTTTATTGAGAAACAAATAGCAATGAGACAGTTAAAAATCAAATTGGTAGGACAGTTTCAATAATTAACACATTGCATACTCTCTTCCTAGTGGTTAATTGCTGTACAAGATGCAGACATGATAGCCTATTTGCAAACACTATTACAACAAATCCCTCTATTCAATAAGAGAATGTAACTGTATATCTATCCTAACCATTTCCAATGCACAGATAAAAAAAGGACATTCGTCTGTATCCCCTTTTTCATTTATTTCCATCATTTGAATATTATAGGTGTAGTAAAGCAGCAAAATATTCTAAAAGAGTCCAGTAGTTCATAATAGTATTGGGTCTTCCTCTTGATGGACAATGTCAGAAATTGTTGACCTGAGTCAGTAGTGTCTCAAGCTGTAGTTTAAAACAGCATGTTGGTGCCATAAAAACAGACGTACTTCAATGGAATGTAGGCACATGAATGCAACAGCGACCATACTCATAAGGGAAATAAATCAGCCCCACATGTGTGACTATCATATTGTCACCCTGGTATAAGAACCCAAAAGAGTAAAAAAAAATTCCAAAAGGTACAATAGATATTGTGGAAGGAAATGAAACAGCTCAAAAGAAAAGGACAATTGGGATGAGCGAAAGGATTAAAGACAGAAAGAAGGAAAAATGTATCTATATATGATAGCTGAGATAATTGTACTCCTAATTTCTATCAATTTATTGAAGGCAACAGTTAATGCTTAATTTTTTTACCAATTTTATGTGCTTATGTCTGACAATCTGAAAAGCTACTTTGAAGGCAATATTTAATATAACAACCATT